>NW_015386211.1:543354-609244 GCF_001527695.2 Protobothrops mucrosquamatus | reverse complement strand
AGACATGGCTTTTTCAGCAAGCGGACCTGGCCTAGGGAGGATTTTATACTGGGTTCATTTTAAGGAATTCGAAATAACACAACTTTAAAATTTGGTTTAATTCGGTTTTACAGGGGGGGATTGTATATATGCCTTTGTTTTAAATATGTTGTGAGCCGCCCTGAGTCCTGTCGGGAGAAGGGCGGGATATAAATTAAATTAAATAAAATAAATAAATAAAATAAATATGTATATACACACACACATATATAAACACATATACATACCCGTGTTTCCCCGAAAATAAGACCCCCCCGTCTTATATTTTTTCCTCCAAAAGAGGCATTAGAGCTTATTTTCAGGGGTGTCTTTTTTCCCACTGTCTCGCCTCATGGCAGCGGCACCAACAGCCCCATCCAGCAGGAGCCTGCATAGCCACCGCCGGCCCAGTTCTGCAGCTGCTTGCCGCCGCTCGCGCGCATCACCCCTGGCCTCCATTTCACTGGCAGGAAAGGCCTCTGCCGGCGAAGCAGAGGCCAGGGGTGATGCGCACGAGCAATGGCAAGTGGCTGAAGAAGTGGGCTGACAGCAGCCATGTGGGCTCCTGCTGGATGGGGCTGTTGGTGCTGCCACCATGAGGCAAGGCAGGTGTCAGGGCACGGGAGGCCTGGCTTTGGCGGTCCTGAGGTAAGCGCATGGGGTGCATGGGGCAGCTCCACTCCCCAACCCCCGCCCTAGCTTGATTTTTATGTGTGCACTCGCTCCACCTCGTGCAACCAGATGGTGGGATGGAGTGGGTAGGGTCTTGACTAAGGCTTATTTTGGGGGTAGGGTTTATATAAGGCGCACACGTAAAAATAAAGCTAGGGCTTATTTTAGGAATAGGTCTTATTTTGGGGGAAACACGGTACACACAAACACACACACATATATGGAGAGAGAGAAAGAGAGAGAGAGAAGATTTATACTTTTATCCTAAATATCCTTACCTGAGAAAATCCATTGCCTTTGCTTGCTCATCTTTCATTTGAGCTAACAGAGAGGTTTCTCTGTGGCTGACAGGATCCTCCCATTTGTGTTCTTCTGGCTTGGCTATTTGCCTCTTTGGAGCTTGCTCTAGAAAGAAATTCTTGTCATTATACCGCTATTACTGTGTATTAACAAGATAGTCAAGTAAGGTCATGGAAGTATCATGAAACCCTTTTCATTCCCCATGCTAGCTGGGGAATTTTGGGAATTGAAATCCACACCTGTTAAAGTTGAGAAGTTAAGAAACAAGGGATCAGAATGACCATGGAAAAAAAAACTGAAATTCAGGTTCAGTACATATAACATATTAAGCTCACATGTGATTTATGGATTCAACTGGCAGCAGGGGTGAAATAAAAGCTCTCTGGGTTCCAAAACAAACCTCTTAGATAGAGCCCATTAATCATTAGTTACAGAGCAGGTGATTACATTCTACAAAGCAAAACTGAAGTTGTATTTGGGATGTGCAGACACAAACCTCCCTGGCAGGCTTAGGGACTTTCAGTGGTACTGGCAAGTTGTATCAGTATTAGGAATGTCAGAATTAGGCTGCCAAAAAAAGAGGGGGTTGGGGGGGATGGCAATTAGATTTCTGTGTCTCTTTACTGCCATCTAGTGTTCACCTTATTCATGGGACCATGCCATGAAAATGAATTTCTCATCAAATTCCATCATGATTTTAAAAACCAGTAAGCAAGAAATTGTCAAACTCTCACAATCAAAGTCTTTCAGGGAATTCCAGAAAAGGTTTCAACAAACACAGTGGATTTTTAAAACATTATAAATGTTAATTGGTAAGATATTTGTAATTTGGTATCATATGTAACCTGCATCTGTATAATCAATTTATCTTCCCCTTAATTTCCCACTCCCAATTTCAATGAAAGTCACCCAATTTTGAATCAACTTTCAGAGGAATGGTAGTCTAAATGTAATTTTGATGGTTCTTCTTATCATGGCTTTTTTAAAATTGAAGGGAACATGTTGACTTAACCTTAATCCTCCAGTTCATTCAATAGACCTTTAGCTAACAGAGTATAGGTGAGAAGTACCAAGCTCAGTGAAAATCAGCAAAAATATCCAATGCTTAAACTCTGAAAAGTTTAATCCATCTTATTAAGGAGGTTATATGCTTAGACAGAAGGATTCACTCTCTGAGCATCCTCCCCTCACTACATAGTGGGGAGAAAGGAGGATGGAGGTAACTTTTTTTTTTCTGTAGGAAACAATTTAATTATCAGTCTTGCGAAGAAAAGAAAAGACAAAGAGAGAAACCAAGAGAATTATCTTTTTATCTCTCCTCTTGTCCTTATTGGTTAATAGAATAAAAGGCACAAAGAATTAGTGCATCCAGAGCTGCATCTCAAACAATTATAAACCATCTACAACAAATCCCTATCCTGTGGTATGACACAATGAAGCACCTTAAAATTGTATTATGCTGGAATCTCTAAGCAGATGGAATTCAACTCCTGTTTATTTATTTATTTTTAAATCCTCTCTGATTTTCTTGATGAAAATCAGAGCATATAGTTTAATCTCTGCTTTAAGGATCATCAAGTTTAGCTACTAGACTTATCAGAGTTGGTGGATTCACTGGGCAAAGTTACAGGTTGCTTCTCCAAAAAGTCTAGCATTTAATTCCTCTCTGCCTTCTATAAGGAAGATAAGAATAATGCACAAGAAAAAAGTAACAGCAAGGAGAACCTCCCTGGTAACATCCAATCAGAAGGCCCAGATGATCTCCAACTTTATCTTCTGCAATGAACTCTGAAGATGTCCTGAAACCTCTTATTCAAGGAAAGGATATGTAACCAGTTAAGTTAATCTAACTGATTTATTGGAAATCTTGTGCTGATTTTTCCTTCTTTCCTTTTATGCCTAATAAACTCCTTTTTATACCAAGAAATTTGGCTTCATCTCTTCATTCACTGGATGTTTTCATTAAAACCCTTCTCACGTGCAAGGCTGTACAGACCCAAAGCTACCCCCCTGTGAATATGGGACTGGCCTAAGATCTTCTAAGTCAGTGGTTCTCAACCTTTTTAATGCCGCGACCCCCAACCGGTCGTAAGTCGAGGACTAAACCGGTCGTAAGTTGAGGACTAAACCGGTCATAAGTCGAGGACTAAACCGGTCGTAAGTCGAGGACTTTCCCTGCCCGGGAGCGCCGTGCATACATGGTTCCGCCCCCTGCGCCGGCCGAGGCATAGCTGGCAAGCGGCAGAGACGGAGCAGGTCGACCACCAGCTGGCCCAGCTCAAGGGAGGTAAGGCACCCGCCGGAAAAGGGGGGGAAAATGGCGGACAGCCTGCTTGGCAACCCCCGTGAAATGGTCGATCGACCCCAAATGGGGTCGCAACCCATAGGTTGAGAACCGCTGTTCTAAGTTCTGTCCTCTGTCCTCTTGTTCCTTGGGACAAGAAGTTTCAAAGTTCACTTACCCCACCCCAGCTTTCTTAAAGCTAAACTGAAGGTAAATGTTCTTCAGAAAAAAGGCTGAGACCTTCCCAGTCTCACAGATTAGAGGAGGTTATGTTAGGAAGCTCTGCCTGAATGGTGGCAGCCTAGTTTAATAACCTTCTACCAACATTAAACCTCAATATAAAGCAGGGTGTCTCAACCTCAGCAACTTTGTTCTGTGTGGACTTCAGCTCCCAGAATTCCTCAGCTTGCATCCTATAGGATGACTGTATTATAGAGTATATCTTTTTCAAATTACCTTGAGTGCCTTTCTTATGTTCTGGATTTGCTTTGCTCTTGAAAACAGGGAAGAGGCGAGCCACAAGATCATTTCTCAGAGAAGGCGCCTGCCAATTTAGTTCTCTGCCATAATTGCTTGCAATACTCTTGATCAGTATTTCAGGTTCTCTTTGGTCTCTTGTGGCTTCCTGGGGATGAAAAGGAGACGCCATACGGGAAGACAAATGCTTTTCATATTTCAAGCAGCCATCTCTGAGACTGGATTCACTGCTACTGCTGCTTGTGGTCTGCGGGGTTTCCTTTTGGCTCCTGAGTTCCTGAGCACTGAGTTTCTTGGGGAACAATTTTCCACAGCTTTTTAAGACATAATCTTCAGCTTCACTGGGCTCATCTGTGGCATAATCGCCATCAGAGAGTTCCCTATCCTTGCCTATGCCGGATGTTCTATGGAGCCCACATCTTGTGAGATAGGGAGGACAAAGCAAATTATTGTCGGTAGATATGCAGAATGAATCACTCGAAGGGGATTTTCCATTCCATCTCTTTCCAGCGTTTGCATTGTCGTGGTGCTTCATTTGTGATTTAGCAGGTGTCATCCCTTGATTTTTCTCTGGTTTCATTGTAACATTTATGATTTGATCATTGATTTTCTTAAATCCAGGGTTCCTTTCTAATTTGGTATCTGAACATTCATCTCCTTCAACATAACATTTATTTTTGCACTGCCCAATCCTTTGTGTACATTGAATAATCTGGAATTTGGAACTCTGGTCCTCTGGATTAGGCTGTTTCCATTCTACCTTCTGAAAGTCAGAAACATCTAGTGAAGGATTCCTTGAATTTCCTATTACCTGTGATATATCACCATCTAAATCTTCCATAAGCCATACTGGAATCTTAGAAATGGTGGATCCACTGAAAAATATACCAGAATGTTCTTTGGAACTAGGAGAAGAAGAGTCATTTTTTTCATCCACTTGTGCCTTAACTTCACTTAGTTGTTCATGCCACTGCTGTGAACTTTTGGACCAATTAAATGGTAGTTCAGATTCTTTTTCACTTACCATCTCTTCATCATCATAATCAGGGTTACTTTCTTTTCTGCTTTCTGACCTTGGTTCATATTTATTATACTGACATTTTACAACATCATCGGAAATAAAACAATTTGTACTTTTAGCATCTGGGAACATAACCTTCCTTTCTAATTGCAGGCATTTTCCCAGTTGTTTTCCTATTTTCCATTGATCAGGAGAGGAGAGATTATGGTGGTCAAAGATGACTCTTCCGAGTAGTTTGGTAGGGCTCTTGGCAAGACTTTCTCTATTAGTTCCATGCTTTACAATGCATTCTGGATATTCCAGAAATGAGTTTGGATCCGTAATCTCTGCCTCACTTGAATTCTGCAAGTAATATAGCAATATAAATAATGTAATCATAGATAAGCCAACATTTTAGCTAGTACTGATCATTATTAAAACATGCAATCTTAAAGAGAGAAAATCTGATTCCAGAATGAACAGCTCATCTCCTTTTCATTTATTCATTTATGTTTTGCATCTAAAACTTTACTTCTAGATATAGGTGGCTATTCAATGCCCAAATATTTTTCCCTTTCTTATTTTCTTCTCTGAAAGCAAATGACGAACATGTACACACATCATGTGGTCTCTTTCTGAGTAACCAGCATAATGCAAATAACAGAAAATGGAGTAACACACATTAAATCAAAGAAATTAAAGGTATGAGAGTAGAAAGGAAACAGAAATTTAGCTAAATCTGAGCTAACTAAGAACATTCATAATGTCTTTCCATACTTTTCCATCTTGGCAAACCATTCTTGCCTCCATCATACTCATCCACTGATTCTGTTCTTTGAACTTCTCACCTCTTCTTTTTTTTTTTTTTTTTTGGATCTCATCAGTGCCATCCATATGACTTTTTCCATTTTTTCCCCCTTTCTCTAGCCCCATTCGCTTTTTCTTCTGTAATTTGATTCATATTCATTCCGACTATATAATCAAATTATCTGAGCATACTTCTTTTATACTAGCTATGCACTTGTATTCAATCCATGTTCTTTTAGCAGCCATTCATTCTTGAGCCTCTCTTTATTTTACCTATTGTACACCATTTAGAAAGCATCAGCTTATTTTTAAAATATTTCTCCTCTCGTACTCAACATTCATTTCCATATACCAAAGTAGGCTACTTCTAGGCTACTATTTTCAGCTCTCTCAGGAATCATTCCTTACAGGAGACCATGTGCCACCTTGCTACCAGCATTTACCTGTCTTAAAATGTTCCTAGTGATTATCCTATCATTAGTAGACATCCTACAAAGAGTCAAATCTTAATCTTAGATACTTATGATTTTCAGATCCACCACGCTTCTTGTTGCCTCTTGCAATTTAAATTTGCCCGCAACTTAAAGCCTACACACCCTTCACTATTTTTCTCATATTCATAAATTTCTCAATGAAATTCTGAAGAATAAGCATCTGGCTGGCACATTGCCCACATGGAATAAAGTCTCACTGCATTTCCCAGATTTTGCTAATTGCCTCCACTTAAAACCGTTAAAGTTTGCCTTTCTCAGATATCCTTACTTGTTTTATCCCCCTGGGGTTTTTTTTTTGTTTGCATTCATTCTTACTACTTTTACTGCTGTATATTTATATATAAACTTCACACCATCACTCCATAATTAAATCACATGTGTGTGTCAACATTACACCACCTGTACCTAAAGTCTCACAATTTTTAATCATTCTCACAGCATTTACCGTCCTTTTTTCTTTGACACTAGCATTTGTTTCCATTGCATATTCTTCATAACAATGCTACTTCTATACATATTTATCAAATAGTCCTTCTGGAATTCAGTGCTTTTATTTTTAATCCCATCCACTCAGCCAACAGCTCCTTGTTTAGTTCTTTTCATCCATTTCCATGTTTGCTATTTAATATCCAACAAAATAATTCTGCATTTTTTCTATCTCTGTTCTTATAGCTAGTGATTTTCAGCTGAAGTCGCACTATATTTTTCTTCTGTTTTGATCAATATGCTTGACATTCTATAGATATCATTTCACCTTCTTTCCTTGTCACCCAAAGACCTTAATTTGAGGGATCTATTAAGTCCCTCCTGTATAATAGGAGATGCACGTCACTTTGGATAGTAAGATAAGTGGCATATAAATTAAATAAATAAAATGTTTTACAGTAGTACAGATGGTCACTAAGCAGGAAAAGTATTATTTATTTAGCAGCAAGATACAAGATGTTTTGATAAAGTAAACAGTATTTGGTCTATAACAATTAAGAAAACACAATTCATTTTCCACTAATAAATTCTCCACAGCATTTTTTTCCACCTAGCTCATGGTACCTGGTATTGGATCTCAATTCTTGGAGAATCTACTTTCAGTTCTTCAAGGGATTTTTCCATGTTTTTCAGTCTTTTGCCAACTCCAGGTCTGATTGATCTAGGACAGGAATAACAAAGCATATCTGCACAAAATGAATGGGCAATTTGCTGATTCCCAATTAACTGCAGGAATGTTATGCTCTTCTCTGCCATCTTGGCGCAGATGGCATGCGTGGTGGTGCAGTGGTTAGAATGCAGTACTGCAGGCTACTTCTGCTGACTGCTGGCTGCCTGCAGTTTGCAGTTCGATTCTCACCGGCTCAAGGTTGACTCAGCCTTCCATCCTTCCGGGGTCGGTAAAATGAGGACCCAGATTGTTGGGGGCAATATGCTGACTCTGTAAAACTGCTTAGAGAGGGCTGTAAAGTACTGTGAAGTGATATATAAGTCTAAGTTCAATTGCCATCTTCTCCCATCTCCAGAAAGGAGATCCAAAAAGGTCTCAGGGAATAAAAGAGCTCATCTAGTAGACCAAATTATGCCTATAGACAAGACATTCCCCACTCATGTTTTATAGAAACCTTCAGGAAGCAAGCTTATTTTGTTCCTCCCAATTAATTAATTAATTAATTAATTTAGTATATTTTATATGACCACCCATCTCCCACAAAGTGACTCTGAGTGGCATACAACCGGTTGTCAGGCATAACAGGGCAAGAGTGCTATATTAGGCCTGCACTTGAATAACCTATAGCAGGGGTGTCAAACTCAATTTCATTGAGGGCCGCATCAGCATTGCGGTTGCCTTTGGGGGGGCAGGTGGGTGTGGCCAGGGTGGGTGTGGCCTACTGGGTGGGCGTGGCTGGAGTGGGTATGGCCTACTGGGTGGGCATGGTCAACTCTACATCATTCGCGTCAAGGGTGCCTGTGGGGGCCTGGGTAGGAGTGGGACAGATCTGAGGGTCTCTGGCAGAAGGAGATGGGACCGGGGCAAGTGCCAAGGCATGGTCCATTTCTTCATTCCTCACAAAGGGTGATACCTCCCCAGCATGCACCCAGGGGGCAGGGGCAACACAGCAGAGGCTGGTTCCTCGCTGTTTCCAGATGGCCTTGTGGAGCTAAGACTGAATGCGTTTCAGCATAGATGGCCACCACAAAATTGTACATTGGCTCCCGGCCGGCCTGGGCCAGGGCCAAGGCAGCAGGGGCCGTTCCCTCACTGTTTTCAGGATGGTTTCACGGGCCACATGAAACCACTTTGCGGGCCGCATCCAGTCCCCGGGCCTTGTGTTTGACATGTTTGACCTATAGTGTTATACATTTATAAACATTTAACATAAAATTATTTGCATGCTTTAGATGCAATTATGCCAACTCTACATACAATAGTTATAAAGATAACAGGCATGCCTCCTAACTCTTAAAGGACAACTTCTTCATCTTTTTCTTTGGCAAGAGCATGCATAACACATTCTAAAACATAGCTCCATTTTATACCTGTGCCTAAGAAAATTTGCGCATAAGCTCTCACCTGTCATCTACAATTTGAGTCTTCACATTTGTCCCTAATCCTGAGGGAGACAAAGGAATGTTCGCCTCGATTGATTGTTCTTCCCTTTCTTCTGTAATAATAGGCAAGCATTCAGGCCAAACTTCTTCAATAAAGAAGCAAAAAGAGCAAGATATAAGTTGGTTTTTATAAAGAGGTGGCGGTGGAAAGAGTGCAGTTATAAGTTGCATGACTCTAAAAAGGGGGAAAGGCTACATAAAAACCTTTCTTACTCATTTTCCACGTTGTATATGTCATGTCCAACTTCCTTTCCTTTAGTAATTGCAAAGATTCAATTAAGCAGGAAGTTCTAGCATCAGCACCTATTCTGATGGGAGCAGTTACAGATGAATGACAAGGTTGACATCCAGATAGACTCCTCTCCCTCTTTGACATGTGAATGATGCTCAAAAGAGCAATTGTCCAACTTGGGTTCTGTGCTTTCTCTGCTCTGGTTAAATGCCTTAGGCCAGGGGTCTTCAAACTTGGCCCTTTTATGACTTGTGGACTTCAACTCCCAGAATTCCTCAATCAGCATGCCTGGCTGAGGAATTCTGGGAGTTGAAGTCCACAAGTCAGAAAAGGGCCAAGTTTGAAGACCTCTGGCCTTAGGCAAAAACCATGTACCATTTAAGAGAGCACTCACAATCATCCAAAACAATTCACAGATTTTGCTATTGCACAAAGATTTCCACAAAGTTGAACCCATTATTTGCTTTACTGGTGCCGAGCAACTACTACTAAGGAATTTCAAATCTTGTAAGACATTATGACAAGTGCCTCAATTTGAATGGCGATTATGTCAAAAAGTAATGTAATGTTGTAGTTTTCTAATGTGTATAATAAAATTTCTGTATCTGCAAGTGTCTGCCATTGATAACCAAACGGAGGTTTGTTTCTGAATTGCCCTTGTATAAAATATGACTTGCTTACCTCTGATTTCACCATTTTTCTGTTCTTCAAGAATATGTCTAGAAGCATTTTCTGTGTTGGCCTCATAGCTCTGAGGTAATGAGTCCATGTTTGTTTCTATATGTACATAAAATATTCACACTAAAAATAAAATAACCAGAAATAGCTGTGGTAATATTCTCAATGCATTTGGGATCTTTCCAATTTACAGAAGTTATACATGGGGAAAACTGGGTTTAACTACACGATTGGCTCCAATCTTGGGGTTTTTATTTAGCACTATATGCAGGCCCTACTCAAGTATATACTATAAATCAGCAGATTGCTTGATAGGATATGTCATCCAACATCCTTACTACAACTTTTTATCAACTTTGGCTACAAGCCACAGAGGGGACCCTGGTAGCTGAGTGTGCCAGAAATATTCTGAGATACACTCAATCCTTGTATCTGTTTATTCTGTTTCTGGGGATTCACTTATATTCTTCTAAAGAAGTGTGGGAGGTCAGCCCTCCCAGAGAAGGAAATATTAAAAGAGCAGAATATTATATTTCCTGAAAGGATCTAAAAGAGGCAGAAAAACATGCCCAGTTTTTTTCTTAATAGCCCCAAGTCTTCCTTCCCCAAGCAGAAACCAGCTCTGTAGAAATGCAGATGTAAATAATCCAGGAAGGTTGGAGGCCCCCAGCTAGAAGCTTAGGAAGATAAAGACACCTAAAATCTACATACCCCACCCAAACTCTAAGACAGGACATAATAGGATTAACCCACAGATGCCAAAGGTTGCAGTTGCACACTCAGACTCAGGTCAAAAGTACATGACACAGGAAATACAAAGCCTCAAACAGGAACAGGAAACTACTCCAAACAAAAGCGCAAGAGGGTATAAAAACCCACTCCCTACATGTGCTCTCTCTCTTTTCTTCCAGAGCCATCTTCCTGTCTGGCTCTCCTCTTCAATAAACTGCAACCTTCTTTCTAAAGTCGCCATGTTGTTTATTCCTGGCTTGGACTGAACCATGATGAAGACTTTTCCTTCAACAAAAGTGAAAGACTCTGCAGGTCTTTCTCAGTTTTGGGAGCCTGTACTTGAATAATATTTACATTACATAAATGTGCATAAAGAATTGCAACTCTTAATTGCCAAAATGTTTCATGTGGCCCGCGAAGCCATCCTGGAAACAGTGAGGGAACGGCCCCCACTGCCTTGGCCCTGGCCCAGGCCAGCCGGGAGCCAATGTACAATTTTATGGTGGCCATCTTGGCACTTGCCCCGGTGGACCATGCCTTGGCACTTGCCCCGGTCCCACCCCCTTCTGCCAGAGACCCTCAGATCTGTCCCACTCCTGTCCAGCCCCCATAGGCACCCTTGACGTGAACTATGTAGAACTGGCCATGCCCACCCAGTAGGCCACATCCACTCCATCCACGCCCACCCAGTAGGCTGCACCCACTCTGGCCACACACATCCGGGGCCCCCCAGGGCAACCGCAATGCTGATGCAGCCCTCAGTGAAATTGAGTTTGACACCCCTGGTCTACACAGTTATACCATTCCCATCTTGCTCTAGTACAGGGGTAGTCAACCTTGGCTCTTTTATGACTCGTGGACTTCAACTCCCAGAATTCCTGAGCCAGCTAAGGTAAGCTGGCTCAGGAATTCTGGGAACTGAAGTCCTGCTCTAGTAACTGAGTGATAATAAATGTAACTTACTTTAGACAGAGAAGAATCTTACCTGTTCCTTGAGATATATGGCTTCTTGAGTTCTCAAGAGGGAAACTGCAGCAGCAGAACTGGAATTTCCCAAGTTTCACAGCAGGAAGAAGTCCAGCTGCAGTTGGTGGCATAGAAAGTTGGGGGAAAATGCAGCTGACCAAATTTCCTGAAAGGCTCGATATCCAGAAAGAGTGAAGCATGACCTAGAAGATCCTCAGGTATAGCAACTTCTCATCCCAGCATACAACCATTGTCAGATTTATTGAGTATAAACTGTTTAATGAAAAGGCCACCAGTGCTATTTCCTCATGATAGTTGCTCCTTCTGGGTCACTTGTTCCAGGAGGTAATACTTTCTCCAAGGAGTCTTTTGAAATCCAGGGAAATGGACATTTTTTTTATTCTCCAAGCTATCGGCTTGCATTTCCCATTTCTCAAAACATTGATTAAGAATAGATCATCAGTAGACTTGAGATTTTTATGCCATCCATCTCAAGGGAATTATTCTGAAGTTGTCACTTTTTGAAGCACTTTTGAAGACTCTCAACAATTCTGAGTGGCCTTCAATAATCAAAGAAAGAAATTATGATATATAATCAATAAAACATGAAAACTAATGACGACAGCACGATAAAGCAAAGAATCAAATAATGAAACAGAAATCAATTGATGAAAAAGAAAACCACCCCAAAGGAGTTACGTTATTACTTTCAAGAAATAAGCTGTTTGTATGAGGATTAAAATAACATTTTTTCCACAGTTTTATTCATAAGCATCTCAGAGCCATAGAAGACTTCTCTGAAATATGCAGACATGGGGGCCATTCTCTCAGGCTGCTATCTAGAAATGCATTTCTACAAAGCAAGCAAGCTTCTCTGGAAATTGTGGGTCTACACACTGAGCACACAGTTGCTGTCAGGGGGCACCGTGTTCATAGATTATAAATCACTGCAGTACCGCACAAGTTCTTCCCTACCTGCCAATCAGAGACAGCTTTATTTGCAGCCCTGGCCTAAGCATGCACTACAATTTAGGAGTTCAGCTGAAACAGATGGGTGGTTTCCAAAATTCAAAAGCCAACTTTCTCGTAGGTAGTCTCTGAAAGTGTGAGCCATCAACCCAGAAAGCCGCAATATAATTGTTTCGTTTTAGCATTTAGTTTGAACAAGATTTATCGTTTGGAATATGAATACACCCAATTAACCAGGAACGATCAGCTTTGGATCAGAGTGAGAAAAGCTAGGTGACCGTGTTATCTCCAGCCACTGCGCTCATCCTGTTCGTAGTCATTCTTCTGCGCTCATCCTTTGGATCGACTAGAGTAAAAAGGGGATGTATGAACGAGCTCTTCAAAAGTGGTGGGGGGGGGGGTTTGGAGAAACGTGGCAGAGAAGAAGAAAAAAACCCGCAAATATCATACACACCCGTGCAACACGCTTTTTACCGTCCTTCCCCGGGGCTTCTTTAGGATTTGTATGCGAGGGAACCAAATTACCCAGAGCTTGAGCGAAACGGCTAAAAAGAAGGAAGTTTAAGACGCCGAGAGGCTCTTCTGTAGCTACAGCAACCGTAAACAGGAAAGGCTGAAGCGGCGGCGTGCAAGAGCGGGCCGGAGGAGGAGGAGGAGGAGGAGGAGAGGAATGAGAAGTTGTTCACAAGCAACGGGGCGATCCGACTTATTGCGCCTCTTTCGAAGACTGCTGCGAGCGCTGCAGTTTGCACGGCGGCGGTGGCCAGGGTCTCGAAGTTGCGCCCGTTTCGGACGACCAGAGACTCCATCTACCGTTGGTGGGGCACCGGATCAGCGGCAGTCACACCTTCAAGCCCCGATCCTCGCCACCTGTAGCCGATCAAGCGTGTCCATGGTCCCACGTGGTTTTGGGTTCAGACGAAACGTGGGGCATCAGCTGGCTTTCCCGGGAATCAGAAGGGTAACCTGTTTGCCGGTGAGGAATTTCAACCTATTGCAGGAGTCTTCAAACTTGGCCCTTTTATGACTTGTGGACTTCAACTCCCAGAATTCCTCAGCCAGCGTACCTGGGTGAGGAATTCTGGGAGTTGAAGTCCACAAGTCATAAAAGGGCCAGGTTTGAAGACCCCTGACCTATTGCGTTGAAAGATTTATACGTATATAGGAAGACTGTGGAATTCTAGCGTTTTCTTTGCTTATTTCATTGTCTCCTGCTTCTAATCCTGTGAATTGAAACTACTACCTTGGCCTTTTGATACGCTGGTATTCAGCTCCATCCTGTTGTATCATATAAGCTATCATTCACTGCAGATGGTTTCACTGCTCAGGCAACAAACTGGCATCATCTGGACACACAAGATGCACATCAATGTCCACAATTACAACATTATCAAAAGCATTATTGGTGCATATATCCATAAATACAGTATATACTAAATCCAGGGATAATATAGGCTTCAAGGTATATTCCATTCTTGTGCATGCCTTTACTATTATAGTATTTGACAACCAACAATTCAAGTTTGTAATTGTCAAAAATGACCCATAATTCAAACCCATTAGCATTTATGTTTTTCCTAAATTAAGAAAGATGAATCAACTTTTTCAATTACCAGTAAAAGGTTAAAAAAACCTAGTCTGTATAATCTCTGCCTAACATAAAGCCAGGTGCACTTCCCAAATGTTACTCATTGTCACCTCTTATTCCCTTTCATTCAGAACTGCTGCCCCCAATACTTCTCAAATCCCTTATTTAATAGGATAAAAACATTCTTCCAATCGTCAGGCATGCTCTATGTGTTAAAAAGTTGCATACTCACTCTATAAGCAAACCACATCCATAATTAACATTTCCCCAATTACACTGTCTACATCTGCAGCCTTAACATTTTTCAACATTTACACAGCATTTATGACTTTTCATCTTTTTCCCCCCTGGACATTATTCATTTCAATTGTACTCTGTGATATACGGTTGCATTTGTTTCCTTGACTACCCAATCCAGTATTCCAACATCTCAGCTTCATCCTCAATTTTTTCATCCTTTACTGATTCCATTTATTCTGCTGCAGCGTCATCATTTAGCCTTTTTTATCCCAAAATAATTTTATTTCAATCAAAATTGCTCTGCTTTCTCTCTTTCTCTTTTGTTACTATTTCTTGCTTCCTTTTACTACATTCTTTCAATTAATTTTCTTTCTGCATGTTAATCTCTCTCTCTCTGTGCAATATTCTCTTTGGTTGTTTTCCCCTCATCCACAGCTTCTTCCATTTCATAATTCCACCAAATGTCCTTCTTCATTCTTATTAGCAGAACTTCATGCACTTCAGTGGCTTTTTTTTAGCACAATTCATTTGCCTTTTATTATCTTCCAGGAAGCTTCTACATCTACGTTCCATGTATTTGTTAGGAACTAATCTGTCAAGCGGTGAGGAAATCAGGAGATTCAGGCAGTTCAAATGAGTACAAAGATTTATTGCAAGACTGAGCTCTCTATAAGAATCTGAGCTGCTAATGGTCAGGGGACATTTGCGGGAGTTAAGAATAGAAAGGAACTCAAGGTGGGCTGGACTTAGATCTCTTGTGGGTGAGCAGGGACTCATGACCGATGACACGTTTGTCCCCTCCCTTGGGCTCGGCCTTGTTATCTCCGACATAATCAATACTTTCACAAATAAAATTCTTGCTTTCCCTTTCTGCAGTCATTCTGCTTTCACCTTGTTTTTTGCTTCTGTATCTCTTCTCCCAAGACCCATTCTTGACTCTGCTAAAAGAGTCTATCCCACATTCAAAAGCTCTTGCTATTTGATTTTTATCCCATCTTTATTATTTTATAAGAAATTTAGTCAGTGGACATGTCTAATTCTCCTTCCTCCTCCTCTTTTTCCCTACAGCCACAACTCTGTGAGGTCAGTTTTTCTGAGAGTGACTGGGGCAAAGACACCCAGCTAGCTTTCATGCCTAAAGCAGGACTACAACTCAATCTCTTGGCTGCTAGACAGCACCCCAATCAATACATCAAACTGGTTACACCTTCACTATTTCTGTCATTCATTATAATCAAACCATTCAGGATTTTAGTTTCATTTTTCTACCAGACAAATACTTAAAGCTCATATTTGAAATAAACTGCTATATTTCCAAGCAGATACTCACTATGTTCATTCTGTTTCCAACCTGCTCAGTCCTTTTTTCTGTATTCATCTCATTCCCATCTCCCCAGTTCGTGTAATCTAACAGAGTAACTTTTACTTTGAGATTGCATTCCTAAAAGCCCCCCTTCCACCCATCTCTTCATATAGGATCCCAAAGCAATGTTTGTTAGAATTGCGTTTAAAAGTGAAGATATTTGTATGACATATTGTAATGTCTTAAATAACATTAGAACAGAGAACACAAGAGAGAACTGGGAAGGACCTTGGAGGTCTTCTGCACATGGCAGGAGAACCTGTACCATTCTGGACAAATGGCTGTCCAGCAGTGATGGGATTCAGCCAGTTCGCACCAGTTCGACAGAACCGGTAGCTAATTTTTTGTTATCCGGGCCAAAAATGGACTTCCGGAAGCAGCATCCACACCGAGAACTGGTTGTTCACATATTTGAATTCCACCACTGCTGCCCAGTCTCTTCTCGAAAACCTCCAGTGATGGAGTTTGCAAATCACACATGTACCTCATCGAAATGAATTGTTTTGATTTTCCCCCTCCTTCTCTTAAGTCATGTCCGATACTAAAGAGCCTAACTGGACAAGTCCCTGCAGTTTTCTTGGCAAGGATTTTCATAAGTGGTTTTGCCCTTGCTTCCTTTCTAGGACTGAGAGAAAGTGACTAGTCCAAGGTCAACCAGCTGGCTTTCTGCTTCAGGTGAGACTAGAGCTCACACGCTCCCAGTTTCTAGTCTGATACCTTAACCACCACACCAAACTGGTTCTCAAAGGTTTTGAATACAATAGTATTAAAATGGCTCAATGGTTAACATCACACCTTTGTCAAACCCCTAGAATTAAAGCTGAAAGTCTTCACTTTGCTCACATCTTGAGTGTTTCATTTCAAATTAATGTAGTGATGTACAGAGGCCAAATATCATTGTCCCAATATACATTAACCTGACTATATGTATATTTTCAGGTGTCTAACGTTATAGACCAGATTAGAAAAATATACAGTATTCTAAACAGTACTCGTGCGTTACTATTCAGTCTTTTTACATTGCACTTTCACTATATCGATCATGAAAACAAACAATAAAATGTCTTTAGTGACATTTTAGAGACACTAAAGTCTCTGAAACAAGATGAAAGAAACAATAAAGTACTGGATTATCTAATCTCCCAGCATTAAGAGCAGTTAGCTGAATATGTGCACCCTAGGATGAACAAAATTTTTCACCTAGAATACAGAGTCCTGCTGTGCAGTAGCAGAAAATGAGGATAAAGATTAGGGCTTCATGTTTTATCTTCTTGCATAGGATGGTAGTCTCAACTCAATTTAGCTACGAAGTATAAATAACTTAAACTTTAAAGGCTCATTTATTTTCCAAAAGCAGCAAAATGACCAAATGGTTTTAATATCTGCTGGGAACCCAGTTCTTTTCAAATTGTTGATACATCTAAGTTATAAAATAATGAAAAAGAAACAAATATTTTAAAAACAATTATTTGTAAAAGCTATGTAAATAAGCATGACAAAAGTATACCGAATAACACAAGGAAATTACTACAAGTAAGTCATAAAGATGTGCTAGATCAAATGCCATTAATATTACTAATGAATTCTTATTATGTCCTACTATGACTGTAAATTGTAACTTCATCTTTAGCAAATATCACATCATTGCTCTTTCTGTGGGGAAGTGTGTTCAGAATCTTTCAATGATGTGGAAGTTTCATTTTCTTCAGATGCCATTTCTGATTTGGTTACATCTTCCATTGGACTCAGTGTAGCTGTGCTTTTAAGCTGCTCTTGATACACATTAGGGTCATCAATATCCTCCAAGAACACCGTCCCATCTTCTTTTCTGTGAGAGGCAGAAGGCATATATTTCAAGTGCTCTTCCTCACCACTAATAAAGTCATCTAAAAAAGCAACTCCATCTTCTTTTCTGTGAAAAATGTGCTCCAACTGTTTAGAGTCTGACCTCTCCCTTCTCACAAATAGTTCTGGCACTGTTAGCCCTTGCGCAGGCCTTACTCCGGTTGTAATCTCAGCTTCTTCTTCCTCTTCCTCATACTCATCTAAGAAGGCCACCCCATCTTCTTTTCTGTGAGGAAAGCGCTCCAACTGTTTAGAATCTGACCTTTCCCTTCTCACAAATAGTTCTGGCACTGTTAGCCCTTGCGCAGGCCTTACTTCGGTTGTAATCTCTGCTTCTTCTTCCTCTTCCTCATACTCATCTAAGAAGGCCACCCCATCTTCTTTTCTGTGAGGAAAGCGCTCCAACTGTTTAGAGTCTGACCTTTCCCTTCTCACAAATAGTTCTGGCACTGTTAGCTCTTGCGCAGGCCTTACCCCATCTGTAATCCCAGCTTCTTCTTCATCTCCCTCATGCTCATTCAAGACGACCACTCCATCTTCTTTTCTACAAGGAATGGGTTCTGCCTGGGTCATGGAGATTGAAGTTTGACTTTGAAGAGATGCTACCTCTGATTTGCCTGAATCTTGCTTCCCCTCGGCTGTATTCTCCTCATGCTCCTGGAGAACCCTGATATATTCCACAGTACCCACAGAAGCCCTTTGGTCTGAGGTCATTTGTGGAGTCGCATTCTTATATGATGCTGCATCTGACTTTAGTATGCTCTTAAAGGACTTCATGCTGAATCCTTTTGAATGGCCTGATGTACTTTGTTTAGGAGATGCCATTGATTTTGTGAATGAGGAACTAATACTCTGTAAGAAAACAAGTAAATGTATTATGAAAGACAGTATTAATGACAGAAGTTCAATAGCATACTTCCGTTCTCTGAGCACAGGAAGTAATCACCCCTTTTTCCCACCAAAACAAAAAAACAAAACAAACAATGAAGTAGATTTTGAGGAAAAAAAATAGATAAGGAGGAAATTTACAGTATACCAAACACATTTCCTCTTTGTAATCTGAATTCGCACTGTGTATCTGAGATAAAGACAGTATACATCTGATTTTAAAAGTCTATCATCTATTTGTCATGATCACTGTTCAAATTCCTTTTGAAAACTCTAATTTAAATAATCTTCAGATTCATTGGCTATAAGCCATCCTTCCACATATCCCTCAATCCCTGCTTTGGGACAATTTTAAAATATATAGAAAGATTATTTTAATTCCCAACATCCTAAACCAGCTTGTAAGAACTGTAATCCTAAACCAAAACCCAAGCCTTACTCTCTTGTAATCACTTCCTCTCCAAGGTTTGCAAATACAAATATTAATTTCCTCCTTGCTAATTGTCCCAGTGTAAGGGTGAGTATTCCAGAGGGGGGGAAGAGAGCTAGAAGATTCTACCTTTTACCCAGCTTCCTCATGAATTAAACTTGGAGACCTTTCCAACCACTTGGCTTACCTAACTGGAATTATATCCTTCTGATGCTGTAAGCAGGAAGGCTGAAGTAAAATCTTATACAGTAACAGTCATATGATTATTCATTTAGCAACTACTTTGCTTAATGACTGAGTTGCTGTTCCCAACTGTGGTCACTAAATAAGAACTAAGTGTACAGTATTTGAGGTAGATGGGCACTGAGGCCTCAATCTAGACATTCAGATGCTATGGGTTCAACAGCTTTTAGTACCATTTTCAACACATTTCTGACAGAAACAGTAAGTATATCAGGCTTCCTTTCTGAACATCTGATTTTTGGGGGGGGGCACACTGTGTAGCTTAGCCTTTTCCCAGACAAAAATGGCATAAGCTATTTCAGAGTGAGTTACTCCCTACCACAAGCATTTAGTAAAAGGGCCTTCAAGGTTCTTAAAGCCAAATGGCAATGAAACTGTACTTCTTATACTTTGTATTTGTCTAGGAACAAATAAAAATGAATAAAATGACGAAAAAGAAAATAACAGAATTGTGGGGGAAAAGTCTCTGGAGAAATTAGCCAAACATATTGCTTGTGGTGCAGTTTTAAAAAATTAGCTGGAACCACACAAAAGGCAGGGATTCGTGCCAAAATCTCTAAACTCTAAGACGTTTAAATGAGTCTCCATGTAGCTGGCACATCCTATTTCAGCAAATCACAAAGACCAGGATGAAGATTTTTATATTAATTTCTCTATCACCTTTCAACAGTAATGCTAATAACACAAAAGGGTCCTTGTCATAAAATGCCTACCAAAGATTCAGGCTGGTATAGAATTCACAAAGAAGAAGAAGAAGAAGAAGAAGAAGAAGGAGGAGGAGGAGGAGGAGGAGGAGGAGGAGGAGGAAAAGGGTGAATGTTCTTGTTTAGAGAAAGAAATATCATCAAATATTCCTTACCCCTAATGAAGGACTTGGAGATTGCCAAGGCACTATAGTATTGGTTATTACACAGACAGAAGCATTAATGTAGTTTTTTGTTGACTGGACTGCTTCTCTTTGCAACCAGGGTATTAAAGCAAGTATACCAGCTGCTGCAATATTGCAAATCCCGGTTACTACAAAGCCAGTGGTGTAACTGCCATACACGTCATACATTGCACCTGAAACAAAAGTATGTTGTTTACTTTTGTGCTTCCTTTCCCAAAACAGAATTTTCTTTCAAATAATGCCATACATTTCAGTATCAAAAAGATTTAAGTAATCATAGCATCTACCTTCCTGATCCCAAAAACTATACAAGTGGTCCTTGTTTAACTATGCTAATTGGGTTTGGAAACTCCATCATTTAGCAATGTGGTTTTATGTAAAAAAATAAATAAAAATGGGGATCATATTGCTTAGCTGCAGCAATTCTGGCAGTCCCCAGTTGCCATTATTAAATGAGAACGGTGCAGTTCGTTAAGCGAGAACCTCATATGATCACAGCTTCTGACTTCCTGCTGGCTTCCCCACTGACTTTGTGAGGAGCCAACAACACAAATTGTTATTACGTGACTGCAGGACACTGCAATGGTTGTAGGTACAAAGTCCCACTGTAACTACCACTTGTTCAGTGCTGTCATACGTTCAAATGGTTGCTAAATGAATGGTCATTAAACAAGGACTACCTGTACAGGCATAGGCAGAAAGAGGAACATTCCCGGTGACTAGTGCACCTAGATAGGTTCCAAAGGGAGTGGGAGTTGTTCCTGCTGTTGTGTTGCAAAGTTCTGGTCACCACTTGGAATAAGGGGATGGCTGAGGCTTTGGATCAGATTGCACCCATGTGACCTCTTCCCTTTTAGGGATCCTGGCACTCTATAGAGGAGTTGAGAGAGATGAAGCAAGAGAAGAGACATCTAATTTGCTGGCACTCAATGAATTCAAACATGGGCTAGAAATGCCATTAAGACCTAACCAGTGGTGGTATTGTAAGTGTGGCAAAGCATCATTAATTCTCTATTCTTATTATATATGCAGATAACTGCCCTGCCATCCTCTTCTGGGTGGCATGAGCCCTCGTGGGCTCCTGAGTGGCTAAGAGGGCTCGGACAACCTCTTGCAGAAGCACGAGGAGGAATATGCTCAGCCATCTGTCACACAAAGTTGCTCAGATACATTCTCAGGTGGACACTGGTCTGGTTGCAAGACCAATGGAAACACCTAGGAAGGACGGTTGCCTTGTTATTTGAACAGGTTTGAACCTTTTTTACCTGAGGAAGTGAACAGAGTCCTTGGACCTACAAGCTCAGCCATCTGCTCTTTAGGTCCATGTCCTTCCTTCCTGATTAAACTGGTTCAAGGGATCATGTGAGTAGATACTGGCGATAGTCAATTTGCCTCACCCCCTCCTCAAGAAACCAGGCAAGTGTGAGATGGGGGTCATGTATCCCATCCTTGCCCTACTTGACCTCTCTGTAGTTTTTGATACCATTGACCATGGTGTCCTTCCGGATTGACATTGATTGGGGGTGGATGGTACAGTGCTGGTCAAGTGCACTTCCTTTCTCCAGGGTTGATTCCAAGTGGTGGTAGTTGGGGAGGAGAGATCTGAGGGACTGCTTCTTCCCGATTATGTCTGCTTCCCCACCAAATCTGCCAGAGAAAGATACTGCATGTCCCAACTATTAGGGACTTAAACTTGGGTCCCAGAAAGCAGGCTGTCTTTGCCTGTGGCACTCCCATTATGAGATCTTCTACTCCCAGAAGTGAGGCTAGGTCCATCCCTTTCAATACTCTGCAAGTCCCTCAGGACCTGCCTGTGCCATCAGACCTGGGGGTTTAGCGGACTGTGGAAATCCTGTGATGCTATCTTACTGTGGCTAATATCATTCTCCCTGCTTGGGTGCTGCAAGCAAGCAAGCAAGCCATAGGAAGAGTCAGATCTTGGGCACATTAGCAATTTAGTTTTCTCTAGGCCAGGGTTGGCAACCTTAAACACTCAAAGAGCCACTTGGACCCGTTTCCCAGAGAAAAGAAAACACTGGGAGCTGTAAAACTTGCGCACGTGCGCACACACAGGAGCTTGATTGAAGAGTTTAATTAAAAAGAAATAGAGGCTGCTGTGCATGAGTTTTCTCTCTCTTTCTCTCTCTCTCTCTCTCCCTCTGTCTCCCTCCCCCTCTCTCTCCCTCTCTCTGAACTTCTGCTCACCTGGCAAGCTGGCTTCACGCTCCAACAAGCTGACACATTCTTATTGGGCTGGCTCTCTCCTGCCCTTGGTCTGCCAGGCCTCTTCCCCCACTCAGTGTGAGTGTGTGTGTGTGTGTGTGTGTGTGTGTGTGTGTGTGTGTGAGAGAGAGAGAGAGAGAGAGAGAGAGAGAGAGAGAGAGAGAGAGAGAGAGAGAGAGAGAGAGAGAGAGAGCTGCTGCTTCCTGCTGAGATGCAGCAAAGGCAGGAGCCCTGCCCAATAAGCTTGTCAGCTTGTCGGAGAACAGTGTGAGGCCACTCTCTTTTATACAGAGAGGGGGGGGAAGCACAAGTGCCTGTCTCTGTCTCTGTCTCTGCAAATGGCGGAGGAGGCTGGGAGCCACAGGAGAAGGCTCAAAGAGCCACATGCCGCTCCGGAACTGCGGGTTGCCGACCCGTGCTCTAGGCTAACAATGTTCAGTTGTATCTTTACAGACAAATCATACAATCACACTAACTGGTTTACCTGCAAAGGGTGGACCAAAACAGCTAATTGCATTGACAGCCATCATAAATCCCCACGCAACAGGCATTCTCTCTGCTCCCATCAAATCAAATGTAAGGACAGGTAGGAGAACATAGTTTCCTGCATCAAAAAATCCCAAAAGGGAGCAAATGGCTACAAGAGTGCCAAACGTTGTGCAGTGAGGAATAATAAAGTAGACCACACCTGAAAAATAAAAGACGAAGGAGGTATGTTTATTTACCCTAAGTTAAACTGAGATGGAACAACAATCATCAGGCTTTGCCACTGTTTATTTCCAATATTTTAGTTCTGCTTACCAAAAAATTTGGTAAGTAGTAGTGAGCTATCTTCCATGCTACATATTCAGGAACCTATGCATTGGTTCCAAGTGCCCAGTGCCTCCTGCTGGAGTACCATAAGGAAGTCAGGTTCTCTCAATCTAGAACTCACCTCATGAGTCAGATTCCATTTTCCTAATTCCTAGTCATTATGTTCACCAGTGACTATGGGGAACTGGAATTCAAGCAATCTCAAGAATGGCCCCAAGAAGACTTGACAACAGTTAACATAAGACACAGTGTTAACTTGCAGTTGTGCTGACATAACTGATATCTAGATGCTTCTAGATCTAGAAGTGATACTCTAGATG
Source organism: Protobothrops mucrosquamatus (assembly GCF_001527695.2). NCBI lineage: Eukaryota > Metazoa > Chordata > Lepidosauria > Squamata > Viperidae > Protobothrops > Protobothrops mucrosquamatus. The sequence goes on along the minus strand of NW_015386211.1, from coordinate 586,175 downwards.
CTTCTAGTTCTAGAACCATAAAGCTTTATTAACTTTTGTTTTTAATTTTTCAGGCAAAACACATTCAGAAGCTTACTATGAAACTTACCAACAGATAATATAGATGCCTGATTAATATAAAGTCGGTCGATATTTTCAATATCACAAATTTTTCCAAACAGAAGACAACTAATCATGCTGCTTACTCCAAGTCCTACCATAATGTAGGATGCTTTTTCCAAAGGAATACCCAAATCACCTGCAAGTTTCATCTGTAAGAAAAGCAACAGCTATTTTTAACATGTCAGGTTGCCCTTTTTGAAAGTGTTCTGTTTGGTGAAGACTAGTCATGATTAAGCTAACCTAGTAATTAAGTATAGCCGCAAATTGAGTGACACTTGTTTAAAGGTTTATGCAAATAGTCAGCAAAAAATAGATGTGACTGACTGAGAATCCAAACATTTCATACTCTCTTTTTGACACTTCTGCCTTCATTGGATACATTAGTGTTCTCAAATTTGGTGCCTCCATAATACATTGCCAAAAATTAAACTGAGAGGGGACTATGGGATTTGATCCAATACATGAAGAGGACACCAAATTTAGGTCCTGAGGCAATGACACCATGTTTTTTTTACAAAAATACCCTTCAAAAATAATTCGCAAAGTATTATTCACGTTTTGAAAGTTACTGCAGACAAGACTGCAGTTGGTGTATCTGACACTATTGAAACAAAGTTACACTTGTTCACAGTGACCACTTACCTATTATGCATAAATGGCAATCTTACACCTACTAAAAATAAATCAACTTGGCCCAGATTGATGTGGCCCTTCTCCAAAATTGAGTTAAGGATTAAAAGACTGGAAAAGATTAAATGCTAGCCACATGTCTTAAAATATTTAGAATATACAGGTTTTACATATGCTACAAAACTAAGCATTCTAAGCTATAACAAAAAAGCCCCCAAACAGTAATGATCACTTACCATATGCACAAAAGGTATGTAGAACCCAAATTTTGCTAGTCCAAGAGAACTGACCCATACCTCGAAAATACGATCTTTCCATAAACCTAAATCAACTATAAAACCTCTTAGTGGCGATGTTTTAAATTTTTCAACTACACTTGGATGAGTTCTATCTTTAAAATACAAAGTAAAAACAAGAGAAATTATTGCTGCTGTTTACACAATGCCCTAGAATACTGATGAATTTCATCAGCAAGCAATAAATGCAACAAGTTATGTGCAACCCACATGACATAAAAAGTATATAACAAATGAGCACAGGACAGATTTGTATGATGTTTAACCAATTATTTTCAGGATGATTGAAAAGAATGATTTTATGTACCATCAGAACCTATGCTAACATTACTTGCTGAACAAGGCTGGAGCAGGTACAGCCATTAGGGAGAATGAGTTCCGTGTGACACAAGAAGTTTATTTTTATCACAAATAGGCAGCGCACCAGCCTTTTCCTATCCTGGTGCCTACAACTTCCAAAATGCAGCCAGCGTGCTAGGTGGGAATGTGTAAGAGGCATAAGGAATGGCCTTGAAAAACATGAGGATAAGTCACTACCAAGGCAACAATCAAACAAGTCCATTCCAAGAAACTAATTTGAGTAAACATCTCAGACTACTCCCTGGTTCATAGGATAAAATGAGGGCAGAAGGAAGCCCGTTGGGAGTTGCAAGATTTTTTTCCACTATAGCTATTCCAATAAAAGAAGTTTTAGACCTACAGTATATGGCATTGATTTCTTAGTCTAGTCTACTTTATAGGGTTGACAGGATAACGGGAGCTGCAATTTAACTCAGCTTTTCCTCAGTTAAGGAAATTTGTTCTAGATATTTGAAGCAACTACTTAGTTGCTTTGCATTTGTAATTTGCATTCCTAGAAGCAAACAGCATGGGTGATTTAAGAAATTAATCAGGTTGCTTTAGTGCAGTCCTAGGGCCTAGGTTCAGAGGTATTAAACTGAGAGCAGTCTTTTTTCCAAGCATGTGTTTATCCAAAATCTTAACATGTTTTACTGAAACGAAAGGTATAGGAAACATAAACTTCAGAAATTAAACTACAGTATTTCCCAGCAGCATGAATTTATCTTCTATTACAAAGCATACTTGTAGGGTCTTTCCTAATTAATCCTTGACAGCTTTTCTGTCCCAAATGCTGCCCTATAAATTTATTAAATAAAATAAAATGAGCAAATAGTCAAATGACAGGTCTCTTTATTGACGATAGCTGAACTAGTTATCTCCTGAATTCTTATCAACTCAAAAACCCAATTTAGACTGGAGACAGAATGATAAATGAGAGTAGTGATAAAGGTAATTTAGGAAGAGTAGAAGTTATCAAAAAATCTATAGTGAAATACCTCTGAGATCTGAGAAACCAAAAAAAATATATAAAAAATAAGGGTCAAACATGCTGACTTTCTTAAGTTCTAGCTATTGCAAGGCCATATGAATTTGAACTTGTGTTTATATTCTGCCTCTTGACGTAACTTAATCCTAAAGGAAATCAACCCTGACTATCCTTTGGATGGACAGATACTGAAGGTGAATTTCAAATACTTTGGCTACCAAATGAGAAGAGAGGGCTCATTAGAAAACACCCAGATGTTGTCAAAGCCTGAAGGCAAAAGGAGAAGGGGACAGCAGAGGATGTCATTAGTGTCATTGGTGCAGTGGGCATGGGTTTGGGCAGATTCTGGGAGATAGAAAAGGACCGCATGCTATGATCCATGGGATCGCCAAGGGTCAGACACAACTAAGCAACTGAACATCCTGAAATAATCCCTGGCAGACAAATGTTACTACAATCATTGACCAGAATCTGAATTTAATAAAATACAATTGTGAAACCTATTTCTACTGCACCCTTAAGGCATATCAAGTTCTTATCTACTCACATGCCCAATGAATTTATGACTTCAAGATAAACACTTTCTGCTCTATTCCACATTATTGGCAGCTACATCTTACCCACATCCAGATAGAGAAAAATTGAATTAAATATTATAAGATGAGGGAAACTAGAGATATAGCTACCTTTTCAAAATAGTCCTGGGATGTTTGTAATGTATAATTCCCATTTATAGTCAATGGTTATATATTATCTTATTAAAGACTTGTCCCAATTTAAATAAAATCAAAAAGGGTCTTTGGAAAGCTGTCTATGAAAGGGTGCTGAGATAAAGTAGGGTCACTTTTTAATTTAAGCAATGCACAATTTCTTGTTCTTGAGGGATAAATGATATCTGCCAATTTTTTCCCCTTCTATTCAAAAGCAAACAAGTGGCTGTGTTGAATCATGTACCTCTTACATAATTTCCATTTGTTATATGACACTGTCCATTGGAGCATTCAATCTTTAATCCACATCCCAGATTGAGATCAAATTGTAAACATGGTTGCAATAGTTGTCCTAAGTGTTGGATTTACTTACTTTTTATTCCTATTTTGTTACTTATTTATTGGGGAGGGTCTGTTTCGTATGAGTCACTGTTTAGAGCAGAGGTCCCCAACCTTTTGGGCACCAGGGACCGGTTCCGTGGAAAGAGGTTTTTCCGCAGACCGGAGGGAGTGTGGTTTCGAATACTGCCTGCATCCTGAGGATGGAGCTTTGCTTGTTTGTGTGGTCTGGTTGCTGGCATGCCGCAGCCCAGTACTGATCCACGGACCGGGTGTTGGGGACCCAATTTAGGGGAATTCAAAAGCCTGCAAAGAACTCTTTGTGCTATTTTGTATTATTCTTTTACCAAATATGGATTCCCTCCCCCTCCAACATGGAAAAGGAGATATTTAATTAAAAATGCCTAAAGCAGTTACATACGTTTTTGAAGAGGCTTGTATGCAAATCCAGCAAAAATACATATGGATAGAATTCCACTATATACACGCAAACTATGTCTCCATCCAAGGTTCTGAATTAAATAATACTGAAGTCTATTCTGTACGAAAGTTCCTGCAGCCCCTCCAGCCATCACCAATCCAGTGGCAAATGAGCGCCTTGTAGTAAAGTAAAGGCTAACCATTATCAGGCCTATCAAGAAATACAGTAATTTAAAGTAGTTGTTTTATATTGAAGTCCAGTCACTTCTCACTTTTTTTTATTGAACATGAGAAAGATATCTGGGAAAGGAGAAAGCTTACGTACACAGCCATTACTTTTCATTGGTCCCAATTTAAAAACATGTTTCTATGAGGCTTGCTCTCAGTTGCACGTATGCTGGGGTCATTTGCAAGCCAAACTAACTTTAAATCTGATGAATGAAATAACTGGGATTTCCTCCCTTTGTGATGGGCAGGATGAGATTTTATAAGTATGCAAGGTTTAGTGGGTCATTTCCTAGCCTTTCAAGTCCATTTAGAATCCATTCCAGAAATCTGGAGAATTTCTCGATCAAACTGCAAGGTAACTTAAGCAGCATAGCAGGAAGGCAAATACTGATAAATTGAAAGGGCTAAAACAGGCATGTTCAACTTAATCAGACTTAACAGACCTATTACAATTTGTTCAACTTTAAAAAAATCAACATATTGCTTAACATTATACCTTGAATTCAGGCATTTTGCCCCTTCTCTAACAATATGATGAAGAGGGCATTCTGGAGTCGTAGAAATTCTCAAAACCTAGTTTAGACTATGGCTGCTCAGAGTTCCTTGGACTAAGAGCCAAATTAGCTCTGACTGACAGGCTGGATGATAGATGAGGTATGCCCAGTGGTGGGATTCAAATATGTGAACAACCGGTTCTCTGTGTGGATGCTGCTTCTGGGAGTCCGTTCTGGGCCTGGGCAACAAAAAATTAGCTACCGATTCTGCCAAACTGGTGCAAACTGGCTGAATCCCACCACTGGATATGCCCAAAAATAATAGTTTGGGTTAGGTTCAACTAAATTTGAAGGGGGTACTGTGGTAGCTTGGCATATAGTCATGCTGGCCACATGATCACAGAAGCGTCTTCAGATAATGCTGGCTCCCTCAGCTCAGAAACGGAGATGAGCACTGTCCCCTAGTGTCAAACACAACTGGGCAAGTGGAAACCTTTACCTTTTTATTTTTTAAACTAAATTTGATTTCATTTACATTTAATTTTTAAAAAAATAATACAATGTATTACACGGGTCATTCCTTCACTCCCATTGAAAATTATATATTAACAACTTTTTGCAAGCTGAGAGACCTGTTGACAGAAGCTGTGTACTTCTGGAGGTGAGGTGATAATGGAACAACTGTGGCCAGTATAAGTTAGGAAAATAGTTTTAATGGGTTTTCTTTCCTAGACTCCATAATTGCTAAAATGTATATCCTATAGATGACTTCCATTTGCATCGATCTGAATCCATCTCTCTAATGATAGATAGTATATAATCAGTTCTTCATGGAATACAAAGAGTATCTCCAGGTAGAAATGATTTTCTAGCCCTAGCAAAATGTTTTCCCACTGTAAATAACAAATAGAACTTTTATTAACTTTCCATACTGCATAGGATGCAGTTTTTAAAATGTGTATTTCCTTTATATTCACTTTCCTCCTAATGGATGCTATATAGCTCTCTGAGAAAATATCACATTTAGTAAAGTGAAATTATTTATATAATGATTTGCAAAAATGTGAAGCTGTGTTTAGGCTGCAAGCTTTTAATTAAATAAAGCCCAATCAACTAAAAAAATACAAGATGCAAAATCTTATTCGCTTCTATATTTTTTTTAGTCTTTTAAACAGTAGTTTTTTTTCCAGTTTTTACAATTTCAAACCCTTTGTAAATTATTTTAGGAAATTAAAGTATATGATACCTTGTTATATATATGTACTGTTTGTGAATTACACCTTTCAAAACAAAGAATGCAATTATTATTTTTTCATGAAAAAGTGCTGTCTACATTATTTTTCTGTCACAGAAGAAAAGCAAAAATACGTTTTCAAAAAGAGAAGAAATGTGTGGCAAAATTTTATTTTAATGTAAAGTGTTACCTGGAGTGTAGGCCAGACTTGATCCCACACCAACAATAATTCCATGAGTGAAAAACAGCATTGATAAATTTTGACTATAGGATGACCACACCAGACCACCTATGGTCACTAGATCTCCAATTATCGCCACTTTTATAGCTCCATACTTCACCAAAAGTTTTCCAGAAACAGGGCCAAAAATCATAATGAAAGCGTAGCTGATAGATCCAATCCAAGCTTAAAGAGACAAATATGTTTAATTAAACATATAAAAAATAGTACTATGAAATTACTTGTATGTTTCACTGATGTAAATGGCTCTAATTCTTGTAGTTTTCAAGAGCATTGCCATATAGATTAAACCAGAGGTCCCCAATCTTTTTGGGTTGGCAGCCTGGAGCGAAAGGGAGGGGCAGGCACCTTTATGCATGCATGTGCGTGCACAAACGGGCCGCGAGCACACGCACTAGCACCCATGCAACACTTGGGGCAGCACTAGCTCCTGCATGATACAAACGGGACTGCTAGTACCTGCATGACACAAACGGAGCTGCTTGCGCCCAAATGAAGCTCAGGGCAGCAGTGGTAGCATAAATGGGAGGTGAGTGCATGCACGCACACACACGCACTGGCCAGCCATTTATGCGGCCTTGTAGCCAAAAGGCCATGGCCCTGTAGCGGGCTACAGCCCGCAGGTTGGGGACCCGTGGTTTAAACCATTTGCTTAACAAATGGTTGCTTGCTTATCTTGTTAAACAAGATATAATTATAAACAAAACTGCAGTACAATATATCAAAGCTATGCTGGAAATCTTAATGTAACAATGACCTACCTATCTGCGAGTTACTTGACTTAAAAGTGTCAAGAAGGGGCAGCATGTAAACACCAAAAGCGCTATGAAATCCACTGACAAGCAAGCAGTGAGTAGCAGCAGCTAAGACTACAATCCAGCCCCAACCCCCATTCGGAGGGGGATATAAAAACGAGACATCTGTCTTGATCTCATCCAAAGTACACGTTCTTCTTAATCCCCGTTTGCTCATATGCATCATAGCACGAAAATTTTTTAATGTAGGCATGACTGGGAACAGAGAATTGTAGAGAGAAAAAAAGTATTATTAATCTCCCAAGTAGAAAAGATTCAGCACACCTGTTCAGTAATCAGAATGCACATACACACACAATGCAGCATGCACATTACAAGTGGTGTTTGGATTACAACCACGTCAACAGTTCAAACTTGCGACAGTGCTTAACAAGGGGCACTTACAATTGGTCTGCAGGGTTCCGGCCATCGCAGCGTCTGAGATCCGGGTGCTGGGCACCTGGCTTGCAACTGCAATGTTGCAGCAAGCTGCTATCATGCTAGTGCAATTTCCAAAGTTTCCTGCTGACTTTCCAGTAGGAAAGTAAATGGGGAAGTGAGCAGGAAGTTGGAAGCCACTGTCATGTAAGGTCCGTGTTTAATGACCCACACAGTGCTCTCTTAATGACAGCAACTGGGATTGCCATCCCTGAGCAGCACAGTCACAGGAAAAATCATTTTATCACTGCACTGCTTACCAATGGCAATTCTAGTTCCAATTGTCTTTATAACCTGAAAATTACTTGTACTGCCCCCTGCCAAAGACGACTTGACTATTTATTTACAACTTTCATAAGTTATCTAAAAGATGTTACATATGACAATTCCTAGAAGCATAATTTCATAAATAATTTTATAAGACTATAAAAGTAATTGTATTCATCAGTGAACATTTCACTATTAGAGAAATACTAGGTATAAATGGATTTATTTATTTTTACACATGCCTTGTTTCTACTAATATTATCACACACTGGTGAAATCAGGAGATTCAGGCAGTTCAAATAAGTACAAGCTTAAGCTCTCTACAAAAATCTAACCTACTAACAGTCAAGGGAAATGAGCAGGAATAAGAAAGCATTTAAGATGGGCTGGATTTAGATCTTTTGTGGGTGTGCAGGGACTTGTGACTTATGATGCCTTTGACCCCCTCCCTCAGACTCAGCCTTGTCATCTCCTACAAATATTTCTAATACCAGACAGATGTTCTTGAAGCATATATAGGATCTAACTAAAATATCCTCTACTTCAATTTGTTAACTTTAGATAACTTAAAACTATAAATTAGTTTCTGATAAAAGCAGAAAATATAATTCTGAGAGAAAACTATCTCTTAAGAAATCTTCTTTCTGATACTTTTTTCCTAAAATCTATGGATCAATATACTTCTAAATATTTTGTACACACATACTCAAGATACAAAATAGGGTTATTGTGTTAGTATATCAAGGCACTTACCTGACACAGCTTATTTACAGAAAAATTATTTAACTTTATTATGTATAGAATATCTGTACAAAGTGGAAAAATACAGAGATTATGAACTCATTTTAGTGCAAATTTCGGTTTCTCATTTTTCTTAAGGCTTTTTGCCTAAAAGTAGATATAAAAATTATTTAGGAAATAGATTTTATTAAAAACGCACAAACACATTCATTATCATATTGTCTTACAATTTAGAAAGACGCAGTAAGTATTTTTATGCTCATTTAAAGTGGAAAAAGTGTGGCTGTGCAGTCTTCTGAAAATAAAGAAATTCTCTAAAATATGCCAAGGCAGCATCGGTTTGCAAGGCCTTAAAACAGCTACATTTTATTCTGGAATCATACAGCTGCTGCACAAAAATGCAGTTAATGTGAAGAAGTACAGAGTTGCTACCTTCACACCTTGCTTGTCTTTTAACAGTTTACTATTTAGTTAAAACCAAAATAGGCAACTATCTGAACATAAGCTACATTGAATCTATGGTCCAATTTTAAACAACCCCCAACGCCTGTTATCTTCTATTCCCTCCTGTTCCAAGTGATTCATGAAAAATAAAGAGTACGGTCAGGTTGAAAGTAGGATGCCTGTCTACAAATTGTGATGCTTATATTGTCCACTGTTTTATGTCCTGCACAGCTTAGTCTTTCCAAGGTGATATTCAAGTTCTTTTGTCTACCCATATTCCTCACCCACACATACAATATCCATCATCTCAGGTATGTTCCTATACAAGCCTGCAAGCAATCATTATTACTAAAAAGCAAATTGGCAGTCCTATGACCATTACATCAAATATGAGCAATTGTAGAACATGTTTTTGAAGATTCCAACTGCAGCCCAACAATAACATCAGTCACATTCTCTGATTTAGAACATAGAATAATAGGGTTAGAAAAGACCTTGCAGGTCTTCTAACTCAACCTCCTATTCAAGGTAAGAGACCTTAATTTACCCAATGAATGCGTTTTGTAGGTGCTCTAAAAGTATCTTTAGTTTTTTCAGTTTTTTAAACAAAAGTATAGGAACATCCAATAATCTTTAACAAGTGTTAACAATCCAAAGGCACTTTTTCAAAAGTCAACTGGACTTCCTTTGTTTTTCCTTTGAAGATGTTTCACGTCTCATCCAAGAGGCTTCTTCAGTTCTGACCATGGACGAAAAGCGAAACATCTTCAAAGGAAAAGCAAAGTCTAGATGCCTTTTGAAAAAAACACCTTTGGGACAACCATGACCTGGATGACTCCATAGCCATATTAAGTGTTAATTAACGACAGGATTTCTTAAATAACAGATGTTTAAACAATGCCAAACAATCTGTGGCAAATCATTTCAAAATTGAGTTTCTCAATAAATGGGCTTCAGCAGAAGAAGAGAATTAATCCAGCGAGGCAGTATTATACAAAATCCAATTCAGTCCCTCCTATATCGTGTGCCTATCGTTAATACCTCTTTCGTTTTGTTATACCTATGACCTAAGCCACTGTTATTCTCCTTCTCTTGAGCTATTCCGTATTCCTCCTTTTCCCAATAGTTAACCTAGATAACAGTAAGTCGCCCCGTTATTGTGGGACGCAGCCCTACAAGCGCCTTCCCTGCGAAGCCCAGGTCTCCCACCGCCCACATTTACACTCCTTTCCCCTCGCCCAGCCTCCAAATCTCCTAGCGGAGCTTTTTGATCCCGAAAAAGGCCACGCTCCAGCTCCCCAAAGGAAAGTGAAAGCAAGCTTTGTGACGTATTACGTCGACCCCTCCGTTAGAACGCTCGCTCGGGGGGGGGGGGCAGGAGAGCATCGAACTTAAGCCGCGCCGCAGTTTCAAAGCGGAGGCAGGAGGAATAGAGCGGGAAACTGAAGGACGGGGGCGGGGCTTCTCCCCGTCTTGCGCCCACAATTGAGGAAGGCCCGAGAGCAGGAGTTTTGGTTCTGAGTCCAATGAGGGCGGGAATGTCAACGCGCTGAAATCAGAATCAGAATAGAGCTGGAAGGGATCCTGAAGGTCTTCTAGTCCAGCCCCTTGCTCAAGCAGGAGATACCATTCCAGACAAGGGGTCGTCCAATCTCTTTTTAAAAACCTCCAGGGATGAAGCACCCACAATGTCTGACGGCAAGCTGTTCCACTGGTTAATTGTCCTCGCTGTTAGGAAGTTTCTCCTTAATTCCAGGTTGCTTCTCTCCTTGATCAGTTTCCATCCATTGTTTCTTGTCTTGCCCTCTGGTGCTTTGGAAAATAAACTGACCCTCTCCTCTTTGTGGCAGCCCCTCAGATATTGGAATACTGCTTTTCTCTAGCCCAGGGGTAGGCAACCTTGGCTCTTTTATGACTCGTGGACTTCAACTCCCAGAATTCCTGAGCCAGCCATGGCTGGCTCAGGAATTCTGGGAGTTGAAGTCCACGAGTCATAAAAGAGCCAAGGTTGCCTACCCCTGCTTCTAGCCAAACCCAAAGGGAAGCGGAAAAGCGACGACTGCCCCCGACGAGGCTAGCTTGGGGGAGGCAGTTTATTACTAGCGTTGTGTCTGGCATTCAGGCGTAAAGGCCGTCGGAACGGCGAAACAACCGTAATGGGATATAGCGGGCGGTTTTGAAGGCTGCCTTTCCATTTTGGGCCGGAGCGCTCAGCGGCGGCTTTTTGTCGAAATGCAAGCTCGGAGGGAACTCGGTTATAAAATCCGTCTTCCCAAGTGTGCTGCTACCGTATCGAGCCTGCCGTGAGAACGATGGTGCAGTAGACCCAGCCCGGATGGTAGTACGAACCTGATGGATGGTCAAAGTGGAAGACAAAGACCGTACTGGCAACGATATTCCGCAAGAATAATTTTGAGTCCCAGTCTGGAGGGCTGCCAAGATATTTAACAATCACCAACTATTATTTTTCAGTTCCTCCATTTCTGTTTGCAGCGGGGATAACCATGGACTACGTTGCAAATTGTTTACTTTTAGTTGTAGCAGGACTTTCCTAAATTCACAGTGTCTTTATAAACGCACTGGATTAAAAAGCCCAAACAAAATCTTTCTTTTGAGATGCTCCTTGATATAGTCACACGACATCTATTACCATTACACAAAACCAGCTAGGCATAGTTTGTAGGAATATAAGGTTTGATCGTATGTAATAAATTATTACATAAACAGCAAAATTACATTTTATTGTAAGAGGTATCAGTGCTAGCTGACTTTGGCTAATTTTAAAAAAACCAAAGCAGGATCAGGATTGGAGACCACCAGGAAATCACATGACTAGGTCAGATTATAAAATTGAAAACAGTCTTAAAGGAGGCAATGCCAAAATACTTCTATATTGTTGACAAGAAAACCACAGGGTTATGTCTATGGAGTCATCTAGAAAGCTGTAGTTGAAGAAGCCTCATATTCATTCATGTGCATTCCTTGGGCCCCTGAGCTTAGTGTCACCACTAAAACTGTCAGAAGTGAGGTGAGCCAAATTATGTACCAGCACAGGGCCTGCAACAGCCTTGGCTGGTTCTTGTTTCCTGAGCCCTTTTGGGCTGCTGTTGCAGCAGGGAAAGGAGCACCTGTGTGACCCTCCTTTCTCTTGTAAACATAGTAGTTCAGATAATCACTATGCTTATCTGAAAAGGCCACATTTCCCCCTAATGTTATATTTTTAAAGTGAATCATCTGAGGTTCAGTGAAAATACAACAATCAAGGTAGATGACTCTTTTGTATATTTAAACTTCCTCCAGGTACATAATCTATTAATCACGGTTTATTTACAATTCTAGCATTAGCAGACATCTTTGTAGAAACTCCTGCTAATTGAGAGAACTGCAAAAAGATAGCCTGGAATAGTTGAATTCGTGTCATGAAGATTAAAACCTGACATTAGCAAAGAATCTCAAAAAAGGATCTTGTCCTTCAAAATGAAATTGCTGGAGCAGAAAAATATTAACATTCAATTATTTCCCCATAATCTTAGCCAACAATGTGTAACAAACAGCCAGTGGTACTTACATTCATTCCTTATGCATAAGACAGCTCAGTTTCTTATTTGTTGTCAGTGTCTTTTCTAACCTAGTACTTATCCAAGTTGCAAAAACTGGGTGCCTTTAGCATATTTCTTTTTGTTATGACAAGAATAAAGTAATAATTGGTATGGAAAAATGTCTACTATATGTTATCAAGTGTTGGTTATTTTTCTTAAAATGAGAAATAGCTATTAGAAAATGATTATTGTAGTCAGAAAATTGATTTCCTACTTCCTCCAGGAGGAATGGGCTTCCAGGACACATTGCCTTTTTATACGTTCTGAAAATATCTTCACATTTAGTTATTTGGTTGTAAAATCCAATCAGTCATCAGAATTTATCTCTTGCAGAATCTTGTCATCTTGTCAATCCGTTAAGCCAGTGCAGTAGATAAGAAATAGGCCACTTTGCATATGACAGGATATCATTTTCCAAGGCAGTTCATTTAAGCCCCAAATAAGCTACATTTCTGAGATGCAATCCTGTGTTGTGTACAGTACTCAAAATATGTCCCACAAAGCTCAATAGGACATTTTATCAGATGAATTGATGTAGTACAACACAACTTTAGTACTCCCTAGGAAGCTTGGATCACAACTTCTGTGACACTTCATTCCCATCATGTTGCCTGGAGCACATGGGAAGTACAGTGCCATACCAGAAATAATTAAAAATTCAGGGAGGGAGCCCCAAATTTTAGATTTTCACAATGTCTCCACCACAACAGCTTGTATGGAAAGGAATCACTTTGTTATTAAACATATTCAACAAGTAGAACACAGACTGAAACCAAAGCAGCATTTTCTATTGATACCTTCCTCAACTGCTTGGGTATAATTCATATGAATTACAGATATTAATGGCCTAACAAGCAACAGATTGGTGAAAGGCAATCTTAAAAATAAACTGCAAATCACAACCAATTTCAGTTTACTAATACTAATTGGGATAATTTTAATTCCCAAAAATTTATTTAGAAAGAAAATTGACAATTTTTATTAAGATGCACTAAGATGCTGAAGAAAATGGTCAAGGTTTAATATGACTATATCATACGTAATGTATTGCTGAGTGTCGATTAAAACCCTTATACAAAGCCTATGTGTAAACATTGTATTTCCATATGCATTTAATCATAAGCATGACATATATATATATATAATATACTGAAGTTCAGACTACTTAAGTTAGTTTTATAAATTAAGATGCCTAGAAGCAGGCTAAACTAGGTTCATATCCTCCAGTAAAAAACATGGATCACAAACAGGATTATTTTAAATAAAGGATTCTTATCACAAAACTTTTAAAGTGTTTTTTGGAAATATTTTTATTTTGCATTCACCTGTGTTTCAAAGAAAAAAAACATGCTAATAATCATTTATAATTTTCATTAAATTAAAACAAAATGGTAACAATGTTTTAATATATATATAAAAATAGGTTTAAAGTTAAGGCTCATATTTCAGCGGCAATATTCAGAAGTACTTAGCAATCTTGGCCACACAGAACTAAACACTCAAAAGCTGCAAAAAAGGTCAACTTGCTAGAAATCCTGAGGGATTCATAATTCAGAACTAATATGTAATATACCTCAAGTTAGGTATTCTATTGCCATTTTGAGAATCTTGTCAATTATGCCCTGTCAACTAAAATAACTTCAGTAGCTAAAAGATAAATTATACTGAAAACTGATAACTGAGTCAACAAAATAGCAACTCTGCTGAATTTTCTTAGTTTCTTCAGCTAAAAAAAACTAGATAGTTGCCATAACATTAAACCACATCTGCCATTCTTCATATGCTTTATCAATTTCTTCCCTTACGAATGTTTATAAATCAAATGGTGGCGTGTCTGTCGCCTGCAACAGACGTCTCTCTGGGACCTAACTTCTACCTTAGTTGAACTAGTTAGCAGTATTAAACTCCATTCTTTGCGAGCTTAAAATCTTCCCCCTCTCCAGCTTTGTTGGGTTGTTTTATTTTTTTCTCTTGAAATAAAAGGCACAATTTGTGAGGGGATATTTCAGAAGATTGATTGTCTTAAAATACAGTCTACAAAGGTCGACAGTCCCACCATTTAAGATTTCTGCTCTCTATTCATGCAACATCCTCTAGGTAATCTGCTTCAACGCTTAACTGAGAAACAGTGAAGTCTTGTGTGAGGTCTTCAAGCTAGGAAGAAAAAAAAATGGGGAAAAATCAACTAATCTTAAAATTCAGGCTAGTGTATTTTATAACTGTTAAATATATTACTTTCCTTTTTTTAAAAAAGCACTATCAGCATAACTCAATTCAGAGACTTTAGGAAACATACAGTACAAAACCTATGCCTGTTATTGAAGAAAAGTTCCCGTTCACAATGTGGCATAATCCAACCTTGATTCAAAGTTTCAGATTAGGCTTAATTTTGTTTTGGAAGCCAGAAATAAAGTAAACTAAAATGCTCATGCCTATTAGGAGCCGTGGTGGTGCAATGGCTAGAATGCAGTATTGCAGGCTAACTCTGCCCACAGCCAGGAGTTCAATCCTTATCGGCTCAAGTTTGACTCAGCCTTCCATCTTCCCGAGGTAGATAAAATGAGGACCCAGATTGTTGGGAGCAATATTATGACATTGTAAACTGCTCAGAGAGTGCTGTAAAGCACTATAGAGTGGTATATAAGTCTAAGCGCTATTGCTATTCATCAGCACCTTGCATATATTGAATATCTGGCCATCAACCTCTTCAAATATCATATTCCAGAATCTGAGGCTTAGTTAATCACATAATGAAATACTGTCACTTATGGCCATATCATCTAAAAGTCTGCAGTGGAATCCATTTATTTGAAGGGGTTTTTTTAACCCAGTGATGTATCTGGGTTTTTCAGTGCAGCCTTTTCCTACTTTGTCAATGGAAGAAGTATGATTAAAGTTTGTGTTTATTCCACACCTTCCCATCTCTTCTAAAGCAGCAGTTCTCACTTTTCATGTAATATATTTAGAGTATCCAGATGAGCTACTCTCATGGACATTGTTCTCATCACCCTTCCCCCTATCCCTCATTTTGTTACTTGTGAGCTTTATTAAAAGCTGCAATTGTATAGATCACTGTGAAAAACAATGCATGTATTGTGTTCCCTTCTCTGGCTCTTTCCATTGATGCCAACAGTTACACTAATCAAAGATGAAAAATGTATGGTGGTGTTCTCAGCTGAGTTATTACATTTAAAATAATAAATGAGGATTTGTTTTTTGCTTATAAATTGTGGACTGAAAGAAGTAAAATCAGCTAGGATCCTAGACCTGTGCATCACATTAATCTTTGAGTTTCGGATTATTTAGTGCTGCTTGCACTAGTGGGAAAAGTCACACAGAAGCAAACAGCCCATATACATTTGTAACAATATTTGTGCAATTTCTGCATAAACAGGTATGGGACTTGTTCGCTTATCTTGGGGTAATATTCTCAACTAGAAAATTACATCTTCCTTCCCTTTTCTTTATCACATGATTGCCTCAATCTATTCAAACCTTTATTAATATTGTGTTAAAACGTATCTCATATTGAGATATGCTGATACTCTATAGCCAGCTCAATTATACTTTTTTGGCAACAGTTCTGGATCAAAAGCAATATCTAGACTAATATAAACATTACAATTTGTGATATTAATTCCTTTCCCAGTAATGGTTTATTTTGCTATATACTAGATATATCATCAACCCCAATTAGAGTGTTAAAGTAAATCATACTTTTTCATTAGTAATGAAGTCTTCTAATTCCATAGAAATATCATCTATTTCTTCACCAATGCTGACTTCACTTTTCTCTGACCGATGACTGGTGCTAACAAAAGAAAAAGTTAAAATATGGAAATTAAATATTCATAATATTTAAACATATTACATAAATATTACTACACTGAAATTTGCATTGAAACAGTACAATATATCATGATTTATAACATTACAATAAATATGGGGGGGAAGAAACTATTTATTCCCATCTATTCTTTCTTTTGAAATGATTATTTAGTACCTGTGCAATGAAATGTAACATAAAGGATTTATTCCTACATAGAATATTGTGCATATTGTGCATATAAAATGATACATAGACTAGTTTAAATAAAGTCCATAACTTGGCACCAAATCTAATTTGATACTGATTTACAAATAGCTTGCTCCTAAGAACTCATCTAAACATTTAAGTAGATGCAATGTTAATTGACTTTACAGTTAATGACGGCGAACTGCCAGATATCAAAGAATTTATAAAAGCAGACAAACTTATTTTGCAAAACATTTAAAATATTAGGTATAAAACCTATGGCGTATACAAATTTTCCAATACCACTTTTTAAACTGCAAAGCCCCTTTAGAGTGAATTGAATAGTGCTACTGCAGAAAATAATTATAACAATGAAGAGATTTGGGTGAGCACTGGGTCTTCCTGAAAAAAAAACCGATCTCTGTTTTGTATTCCTCTCCATAGCATAAGCAAATAAGAGCTTAGATTTCTAAAAGGAAGCTTTCCCCCCCAGCTGCTTCTTTTAATTAGCTCTTTCCCCATTCAGTTTAGCTCAAGTGATCTCTTTTCTTTGGAAGTACTCAGTCATGGCAGGCCTGGAAGGACCAGATAAGTAAGAGGTTCTGTTTCACATAACACTTTTGATAATTACTAGGCAAGAAAATATAAGCAATGTAAGCTTAATTAGAAGTATGTGAAATTACAAACAGAATATCTCTACTGTAGAGTATAAGCTGGGAAGTGTCTTCGATATAGACCTATCCTCGAATGATGCTATGCATTTGGTGGAATCATTTGGGGAATTGTTCTGTTGCCTTTACAAAGGAAGGAGCTTCCAACATCTGAGGAACATGAGATTCTATCTTATATGTACACTTCTCTTTTGAATATATCACATCTTACTCCAATGCCTTCCTTGACTGAAGTTACACTTTTGCTTTGCTCTGCTCAACACATTATCTCGGATTCTATCTCATGCGAGTATTCATTTTCATTTGAAGCTATGGACTTCTTTCCCACTTTCTACTATGGCAAAGTAACATTTATAAAAATGATGATCAAATCTGCATATGACTCAAAGATGAGAGAAAATTAAGTCATATTAAGAGGACTGGTCTAAGATCAAGATTCAGGAGGACTTTAATAAGTTGGAACAAAGGCAAAATCCAGAAAGATGAATTTCAAGAAACAAAGTTTTACATTTGGGTAGGAAACATCAGAAAATTAAGTGTAGGATTGGAGGCAGCAGGTAGAGTGGAAAGAGACCATCAAAAAATGTCTGGATGTCTAGTGGATCACAAGATAAACTGGGCCACCGGTGCTTTGGGAGGTAAGGACAATCCTTCACTGGAGCTGTTTCAACCAAGGTTGGATGTGAATACTATAGAGTGATTTCTGTACTAGGGAAGTGGGTTAAATGCTCTTCAAGGACACTTCCAGCTTTTACATTGTATGATACTGTTGGATATTTCTACCTTTTAGCAAACTTAGATAAATATCCATCTTCCTGAAAATTAATAGTCTAAGAATTTTAATATTTTTCTCTTACCTGTTAAAATCATCAATATATTCATCTTCCTCTCCTGTTTGTAAACAATTAAATAAAGAATTAGAAGAGCTGAAGTTGTGCCTTTCACTATATTTGACACCAACATCAACAGCTAATGGGGCTTGAAGACATGGCTCTTTGGCCAGGTTTGGGTGAGGGTGATGGACACCCCTTTTCACCGTTTCCTTGTTGCTCTGCAGGGTTTTTTTCTACCATCTTTGTTCTTTTTTTTGTTTGTATTGTTCTTTGTTTTCAAATGTTTTTAACAATTGTAAACTGCCCAGTCACTGAGAGTCAGGCAGCATATAAATTTAATATTTTAATATATATTATTATAAAATGCAAGTATTTTTTGAGAAAAAAGTGAAGTTTAAGAATAACACATGTTCAATGTATACTGCTTACAGGTAATCCTTGACTTATAACCAGTTGCTTAGCAACCATTCAAAGTTGCAGTGGACTCCCAGAAGGTACTTATGACCCGATTCTGAAGTTCTGATGGCTGCCCCCCGCAGCCACGTGATTGCATTGGCCCGCATTTACAACCATTTGCAATATCCCACATGACTATAATTTATGACATTTTTGCCAAAACACAGAATTTACTTCCTGTTTTCGGCAAAAATGCCCCATAGAAAATAATGGCTTGGCTTAACAACTGCAGCATTCACTTAACAGCTTAATAACCACTTCAAAAAAGATAATAAAATGAACTCAGTCACATGATGACCCATTTTATGAAGATCATTAATGAGCAGGCTCCGTTACAGTAGTAAGTTGAGGACTACCTGTAAAGGCAAACCATATTAATTCCTAGAAAAACCATTCTGCAACTACATATACAAATTTTAACTGTTGCTTCTGCAGATAAGCTACTTGCCCAGTTCAAGAGATCCAAGTTTAGAATTCACCATCTTTACATCTTTCAAAATTGAATTTGCATCTGTAAAATAGAATTAGTCAGATTAAAATGGTGTTTGCACTTTACATAAAGCCTGTTAAAGTAAGAGTTTGAAAACATTAATATTAAATCCTATTTTAGGTTGCTAGATTGCTATTATGACTAGCATTGGGTACAGAAATCTATCTTTTACTTTCCTTTTCTCTACATTTGTAAAAAATCTATTTCCAAAAGGATTTGTGAAACTTTTTAAACAAAGGGGATTGTCCAAATTGGATACAGTGATCTTTGCTTGCTCTTTACCACCTGCACTGTTTGGGTGCAGAGAGCTGTAGTAGTAGAAAAGGAAAACCTACAAGAGGACTTTTCAAATGTTTTCAGGCTATAGAACCTGGAACCTTTAATCAAGGCAAAGCACTAATGACAGAGCTGCATTTGAGTGAACTTTTTTCTCCTTAAGTTTCTCAGAGAATCCCATCAACTTCTCATGGAACCCTAAGGATCTGCAGAATGCAATCTGAAAAATCTGGCCTAGAAAAGGGCCATTTTATGTGTACAAAGACACATGAAAAGGAGTTTATGTGTGAATGGATAGTTGGGATATCTCTTCTGACTGGTGGTATGTACCTGCTTGCTTAAGACTGATTTGGCAATTGAGTTTAAACTATCCATCCCTACTCCACTCATAGAAGAGCCCTGCCAAGTTACTTATATAGTAAATGTAGCGTTTTCTGACATTGATTTTGGAAGGGAAGTATGTAGTGGGACTGCGAAAGAAGAAGGAATTCTAATGCATAAGTCAAAACCCACTCTTAATGTCTTTGGGTACATCTAAAGGACAAATGGTACATTTTAATACTTAACCTAGCTTTTGGAGGAAAGCTACTTCAGTTCAGCAATTAAACAATTAAATCTTGTTGCCAACTATCAGTTCTGTATTTTTGCAATGCATTAGCTATCACAGGCAATGTGTATCCCATTCTCTCACTTTCCTTATACAATAGGAATGACAAATGGATTAGACATCTAATCATATAACACAAGCTAACCACAAAATTTAGGACATGGGAGTGCCAATTCCCATTACATTCTGTCCAGTACAGCCAAGATAGCTATGTAAATACTTACTGTCAGACTCCTTTAATGGAGGTACTCCACTCAAAGAATTCAGCCCACTCTTTACAGGTAATGAATCAGAAAGAGATGCAACATTTGCTGCTTTGTTGTAATCGTTTTTCCTTTAATAAAAAGGGATGGGAAAAGCAGTCATCTTCCAACTACTTTACCATTCACTTATTAATAAAATATGGCAACTAACAAAATGAATAATGATTTCTGCTACAAAGTGTGGAATGCAAAGTTCTGTATTGATTGCTTACTTAATCTCAGACTTCTGCTGCTTTCACTTATAGGAAGATTCTTTAAAACATTTATGTTACAGAATTTTACTGATCACCAACATCAATAGTTTCATGAAAAAAGAGATTACATTGTAATATAGTCTGTATACAACTAAGTTAGAATTCTGGATTTAGTTAAAAATTTTCTTAACATAGAAGGCAATTTTGAGGGGACATAGTTTATAGACAGATTAATTCTCTGAACTTATAAAAAATGTTTTCATTAACAGCCTTTTTTGACTGTTACAATTTTAGCTGAAATTGAAAAAGCTACATATATACAAAATGGAATCATCACAAAAGACTGCAAAATAAGAGAACAATGTTAGTGTATGAAAAGGCTGAAGCACTTTTCATAGTTTATTATTCTGAACATATATTTTACACCATGTAGACAGCTGCTCCTAGTGCCAAACTAAATTTTTAGAAGAATTTAAATAAGATTATATACAGGTAGTCCCTGACTTATAACCACAATTTGGACTGGCAAATTCATTTTTAAGCAGTGTGGTCATTAGGCAAGAAATCACGTGACCTTGATTTATGATCTTTCCTGCCAGTTTCCCTTTTTACTTGTCAGAAGCCAGCTGGGAAGTTTGCAAATGGGTCATCATTTGACTGCAGTTTGCTGTGAGTGTTGTAAGTGTGAGCCAGTTGCCAAGTGCCTGGATCATGATCATGTGACTCTGGGATGCTGTGACAGTCTTAAGTGTAAGGACTGATCATAAGTTACTTTTTTCAACACTGCCATAACTTTGTACAGTCACTAAAGAAATTGTCCTAAATCAAGGATAACCCGTATAACATATTCGGAAGATGCCTTGCAAGTATAGAGCTTATTACAGGATCCTCCAAGCTGGAACCCTAATCTTGTGACATTGTCAGCTCCTGGAGACCTATGTATGAAGAAATTATGGCTTCACTATGGTCAAATGTATTTCCATATATAATGTAAATATTTCCATGTCAAAAGATTCTACTGCAAATAGAAGGTATATTTTCTATTTGTTTAAAAAAAATTGTGTTCAGTATTTTATTCTTGCAGGAAAACATTAGAAAGGTTTTAGCAGTATAATCTAAAAGTTGGAGAATTTAAGAAAAGATTTTGCAGTGCAAAATAGGCAGTAAAACAAGATACTCATCATTTGTTTTGTGCAAAAGAAAAGCTTCTAAAGCCTATCCTTTATTTACTGTAAAAGTAAATACAGCATCTTTCATATAAAAATACTCTAATAAATACGTTAGATCAGTGTATTTAACTTACCAACCATATGACTGTTCTGGTTTTGGTAATGGATCATCAAAGAAAGAATCACCCTCTGCATCCTCTTCTGCTGCTAGATTATTTTTTTCTTTGGTATCTATTTCTTTGTTTGGTTCAGAAATTACTTTTATTTCATTTGGTAAGAAGTGAATGCTGCCTTTGCTCTTTGCTTCTCCAGACAAAATGCTTGTATCGCTATGACTGGTTTCAACAACCTTAAAGAAATTACACATTCTCTTAAATAATGCCACATAATCTGTTTCCTTTGAATTGTTTACAGTTTTTTGATAATGGAAGAACACAGAACTAACCATTGATCAATAATTTATATGATTACAGTATTGTGACTAGTTTGTCATATTAATAGCCTCTTCGCATATATATGCTGCAATATAATGCAGCTGTAGGAAGAGATCCCAATTCCAGAGTCTTGTAAAATTAAAAAGTTTTCTACTTATTGCTATTATTAAGGTACCCAATACTCCCTCAGTGAACTTAAACAGCAATATGTAATGCTTAGCAAATTGACATGTAAAATAAGAAACCAAATTAGTAATACAAGAATAAAAAGTAGACGAGATTAAATATTCTTTCCCACTCCCTTGTTAATATTCTTCCACTGTGATACTTCAGTGGTAAACATGTTGTAAAATGTACAATTCTACTTTGAATCCTGAAGGGTCTGAGTATGGTGAACAAAAAAAAACAAACCTATTTCTAGATAAGGCAAAAATAAAAAAACCACCCATTGCCACATAATCACTTCATAAACAAGACCAATAAATAACCTTAAAAAGATTTAAACTTAAAAAAAAATACCCATGGTCTTATTTTTTTCTTTGCAAAGGGTATTAGAAATTAGAAAAAAATAGTTTAATACTTTCCCTTTTTTTGCTCAAGAATACCAAGATGTAAAATTATTACGGTACTTGACTATAGTCAAGCACAGCAGCACTAAACACCATGTTCAATTATTTCTACAAGTTATCATATCTTCATAGTTAAATTGCCACATTCAACATCTTAAATATGTAAATTGCTGTAGGGAAAAAAGAGGGAAATACTAACGTTATAAATCATCAAGAATTGTGTGAAAGTGGCATGATTACAAATATGGAAAGTATAAATAAATAATAAATAAATTAAAAATAAAATCCATAATCATATATCTGCTAAATATATCAATGTTTCCAACACAGAGGTATAAACAGCAACATTTTTATGATACTAAAAATCACAATAGAAAAAGATAAGAAATGTCTCCTTCAAATTGCAAGTTCAATGCTAAAACGTATTTACTCTATATAATAGGTATGGAGTATAAAAATGCAATTATATGTAACATATAGTTCCACCCTATCATGAGCCAGGAAGAATTATTTTTCTCCCCTAAATGCATTCAACTTTGAATAACAACCTCACCAACATGCTATATCAATAATACAGATGAAAATGTATACTTAATATAAATTATATATTTTATACAAAGAAAGTAATTCAAAACCATCTACTAAAAAGAATACTTTGCCAGTTCAATAATCAATGATTTTTGGCATTAAAGAAGGGGTAAACAAATGACAGGGCATTGAAATCTCAACTAACTGCCCAGAAAATAAAACCAGAGTACCTTATTTAATTAGTTCTGCTGAAGACACATTCACACAAAAATAATCCACTGTCAGTGATTTTTTTAAAAAAAATTTAAACCAGTTATCAACCAGTTTTGCTGAAAATAAAATATCATCAAAGTCTAGACCAGGGGTAGGCAACCTTGGCTCTTTTATGACTCGTGGACTTCAACTCCCAGAATTCCTGAGCCATGCTGGCTTAGGAATTCTGGGAGTTGAAGTCCACGAGTCATAAAAGAGCCAAGGTTGCCTACCCCTGGTCTAGACCAAACTGAGTTGGGCAAGAATTTGCAACTTGTCTATTTCTTCTGCTAAGGGAGAATAAGTCATCTTTAATAGATCAGGAAGAAGGAAAGACACTTGTGTCTATGGAGATTCTCAATCATCCAGGTCATGATTGTCCCAAAGGTCCTTTTCCAAAAGACAACTTGGACTTTCTTGGGTTTTTTTCTTTGAAAATATTTCACTTCCCATCCACTTCTTGGATGAGAAGTGAAATGTTTTCGAAGGAAAAAAACCCAAGTAAATCCAATTGTCTTTTGGAAAAGCAACTTTGGGAAAGACACTTGTGTAGTTTCATATCACATCTCATTCTTGACACCTTTTGCAATATTTCTGGGTTTTACTTCCTGCTGCTTTTCTAAAAGGTGGACAGAGAGTGAAGGCGGAGCAAGCAACAAAAAGAGATTTTTGTTATATTTTAAATTTCCTGCTGAAAAAATTATTACTGGTAATATATGTCTATGGAGATCCTCAGTCATTCAGGTCATAGTTATCCCAAATATGTTTTTTTCATCTTTTTTCAACTGGACAGTCCAGTTGCCTTGTGAAAAAAAGCATCTTTGGGATACTAGTAATATAATTCTGTCATATAAAATGATACATATCCACCATAACTAAGATTCTTCAATTACTGGCAGCCTTGACTTTCGACCACAACTGGGACTGGGATTTTCATTGCTAGGCAAGGTGGTGGTTAAGTGAAGCACCAATTTTAAAATTTCTTGCTGTGAATCACAGTGGTCATTAAGTGAATCACATGGTTGTTAGGTGACTCAGGCTTCCTCCATTGATTTGTTGTCAGAAGCCAGCTGGGAAAGTCAGCAATGATAATCATGTGACCCCAGGGTTTTGCAACTGTCATAAATCTATACCAGTGGCCAAGTGTCTAAAGTTTAATAATGTGGCTGTGGGGATGCTGCAATGGTCATAATTGAGAGGACCAGTTATGTCACTTTTTTCAGTGCCATTATAACTTCAAACAGTCATTAAACAAATGATTGTAAGTCAAGGACTACCTGTTGTGAAAAATGCCCAGGTCCATTTATTGGATGGATGTTTCAGCTCCATCCAGCCACCTCGACTCTATCCCAAATTAAGCAATTACAGGGTTGTAAATAGGGAGTAAAAAGGGAGTTGTTGGATGGATGTTAATTTTAACATCTGAGAGCAGGAACAGCAGAAGATTCAATTAACCAACTGTTTCCATTTCCTTGGCTCACAACTAGATGCAAAGGATTGATTGGATAAATAAGAAAGCAGTATGTTTTGTTTTATGGCCTTAAGGAGATGGTACTATAAACATTTTTGATTAAATGTCTTTTGGTTAGAAGCAAGGATTAGAGCAGGTTAATCACTATCATTCTCTTCCTGAGCTTCAGTGAGTAGCCTAACTAACTCCACTAACTGTAGGAAAAAGTTCGTATTACAGGTCTATCTTTCAAAATATAAGCCTAGTTTTGATACTATCTTTCACGTTATTGGTAAGATCAAGTAACACTTAACCTTACCTTCCATGGGTGATGAAGAACGAAATAATCCTGATACACAATCCCTGATAGCTACTACCTGCAAAAATGTCTATAGGCTACATTTTGCAGATAGGCTACATTTTGCAGATTTGAGCACTTTTTATATCATTAACAACAATAGCTTTTTATAAGGGATGAGACATCAGAGAAAGATACAATACAATTATAAAAACACCCAAACAGCAGAAGAAAAACAACCCAAATTGCACACCAGATCTTTCTGGGTGAGTGTTATCCCATCCAGAGTCAGAGATATCAGCTCTCCTGACCCTGGGGAGTCAGAGCCCCACAATCAATCCATCTTACTTTCCTCATCCAGGCCCTTACGGCCTCTAGGCATAGAGCCAGCAGCTGAATAGCACTACTTCTCCAGCATGGATTAAAGATGTGTAACTGGGTACAATCAGTGTACTGATCTCTCCATCAGCTTTGATGTTAAACAGGAAGGGACAGAGCTCTGAGCTCTGAGGTACCCTGGTAACCTAGGCGTGCATATCATTTCCCACACTACAACTGACTGGTACAAGCCACAGAGAAAAGAGGAGAACCACCACAAAATAGTGCCTCCCAATTTGCAGAGACAGTCCAGAAAGTTATCATGGTCAGTGATATCAGAAGCTGCCAAGAGACTCAAGACAGACACAACACCTCTATCCCAAGCTGTCCAATGGTTACTGATAAGTGCAATCAATGCTGTCCCACTACTATAGTCTATTGCAGTGGTTCTCAACCTTTTTAATGCCGCGACCCCAACCGGTCGTAAGTCGAGGACTAAACCGGTCGTAAGTCGAGGACTAAACCGGTCGTAAGTCGAGGACTAAACCGGTCGTAAGTCGAGGACTACCCAACTGGTCGTAAGTCAAGGACTTTCCCTGCCCGGGAGCGCCGCACATGCGTGGTTCCGCCCCCTGCACCGGCCGAGGCGTAGCTGGCAAGCGGCAGAGACGGAGCAGGCCGACCACCAGCTGGCCCAGCCCAAAGGAGGTAAGGCACCCGCCGGAAAAGGCGGAAAAAAATGGCGGACAGCCTTGTTTGGCGACCCCCATGAAATGGTCGATCGACCCCAATTGGGGTCCCAACCCACAGGTTGAGAACCACTGGTCTATTGGGAATCCTGACCGAAAAGGCTCTCTACCTAATGTGCTTCATTCAAGGCCCTCCACAAACTGGAGCTTTCCTATGTCGTTACGAGGCCAACCTACAAACAAGATTAGGGAAAAGCTTCAAGCTATTCCAGGTTTCTCTCCATTTATTCATAGTCAATGTCATGCATGAATTAGCTTACAAAAATCAGGAACTGATAGTATTTATGAACAATACTGATTAAATTATGTAAATATATGTATGTTAAGGATTCAAACGTAAAACTTGACACAAAGCATCAGCATGTAGAAACACTTAACTTATTAAGTTATTAGGGAGCCAGACAAATGGGCACTTCGTAAGTATTTGTCAACCTAATTTAATTATATACAGTTCATTCAATGTTCGCATAATTGTGATTATTGTGTGTTTCAAAGTACATGTTACAACTGTATATAGGTGGAGTTAGTTTACCGAAATGCAATTGAGCCAGTTGCATTTACTTTTTAGTGCAAGCTGCTCCTTTATTCAAGTTAGAAACAGAGGCACTTGCCAGGTTCTTCTGCTCATGCATGTTACCTGCTCAGTTGTGTTCAAGCACCTTTTCTGTTTACGATGTCCTTTATACCTTGGTATCTGAACATAAGAATAAAATAATGGCATAAAAATGAAAATAAATTGTATGTGGGGTATGTCATGTAAAACTAAATACTAGCATAACAAAATTATGTTGTTTTACTTAAAACCTTTAAAATCCTGGTATTAAAAATGTTGATTTTGTGGAATAGCACATCAACGGTAAATGAATACCGCCATTTGCAGTTCTCTGTCACTTAGAAAAACTGACTTCTTCAGTTGCAAAGCCTATTACAGTGGTGGCGAACCTATGGCACGCGTGCCAGAGGCGGCACTCGGAGCCCTCTCTGTGGGCACACGTGCCATTCCCTAGCCTCGCCTCCCCCCACGACCCCCTCCAGCAGCCCCCCTGGAGGAGAGTTGCCCCCAAGAGTGGCCCATGCGGAGCACCGCAGCCAAGAACATGGCAGCCAGGCAGCGTAGACAAGACTCTGCCTTCACGCCCCATCGCGCACAGTTGATGTTGTGGGGTGCGGGCAGAGGGTGTTGCCTCCATGGCACTGCTGGGCTGCCTGGGCGATCTGTGGCGGGCCGTGGAGGCGGTGAGTGACCCTGTGGGCAGGCGGGGTGGGAGCCGGGGTGGGGGAGGAGCGGGGGCAGGGGAGGGGGTGGAGCAGGGGCAGGGCCAGGTTTTGGGCACTCGGTCTCTAAAAGGTTCGCCATCACTAGCCTATTAGATGTGGAATGAATCATGCATTCCGCTTGGGCTGGTGATAGTCTCTTATCTAGTCAACTTTCTAATTTATTTTATTGTCCAGAGCACTTCAGTATTTCTATTAGACAGTGTCATGATTATCTGTCCTTCTGAAAGCAAAAATGGAATTAAATCCAGTATTGCTAGAAAATAATTGACCATTGACCATTTCTTTTTACATTTCATTATGGTATGTTACTCAGTCACTCTACGTGAGATGGGTGGCCATATAAGTTTGATAAAATAATAATAAATAAAATAAAATAAATAAAATAAAGCCATTATGCAAACTGGATCTTACTGTTAATTAAATATTAAAAAGCTGATATTGATAATTTATCTTCTAAATAAAGTAGAAGTGTTACTCTGTGATCTCCCTATTTTTTTATTAACCCAAACCTTTATAATATTGCTGACATTTCTGGCAAAACACTGTAATGCTAGTTTGAGACAGTTTAAATATACCATTTTTGTTTTGCTAGGGCTTTTTTATCTGTTTAAAATGTTTTCCTGGGTTCACCACTTTTTTTATCTGAGTTTACTTTTCCAACCTGACCACACCCCCTTTTTGAATAGAATTTTCAATGTGCAACTCTATAATAAACTGCAGTTTGAGAAAGGTTTCAAATCTAAAATAGAGAATATGTTTATTTTTCTACCACAGAAAACATACTACTTCATGTTGCAGTATATTAAATGTCTTTGATTATATAGTTTCTATTATAATTTACAAAATTATCCTTAAAATAAACATAATGTATACAACTTGAGTTGAAAATTCAGACAGAACATCTAGGCTAATCAAGATGATATGAATAAAACTTATTCATAATTCATTATGAAATGCTATCTATATTAAAAGCACCATTTATTTGTTTAAGGCAGAATAGGCAATGTTAGCTTAATTTATTTGCATCATAGTTATATTTTTTAAATACAAACACCACTGATCATCACTGATTATTTAGAGCAGCTCAAGCAGATTTCATTTTTGAAGTGTTCAATATGAAAAACTGAGTCATAAAATCTAAAATCCAAAAGCTCTCCTACCAACCAGCACTGGCAATGTTGCTGTCACAATAACACCACAGCATTTTATATGTAGAAAAACATTACAACCATGCTAGGCAATAGAAATGTTGCTACATAACTCTCCAATCAATGGAACAGACTTCTGTATTATTAAAACATTTTGTATTAAAATGTATAGGTCTTCTTGAAAACTGAAACAAGCAGCTGATTAAAAAAACAATCCAGCTGAATTTCATGATGCAATTTTATAGCATATAGTGCCATCTTGCTTTCTTCTCTGCAACATCTGGCTTACTGGAAAATGGAAATAGATACTATCATTTTTAACAGATTCTGATTGGTCAAGGCTTCTTTGTAGAAAATATCTTCTTCGTGCAGACTGAAGGAAGAAAAAAATGTCTCCTGTGAATTTCCCTTCCCTTTCCATATCACAGAAAAGTGCTTAAAAACATGAGTTAGGGCTGGGAAATGAGAAAAATATAAAAAAGAAACTCAAATTGGTTCCATCTTAAGTGCTTGGAGTATTTGTTGGAGGGAAGGGAATACACAGTCAGGCTATCATGGAGTATTTGGGGTGGGATGGGGTTTTTTTTGGCTGTTCCATGCTACAGAGTATTGCTGGATCTGCAATTACAGGTAGTCTTCGACTGAACCTAGAATTTGCAGTTGTAAGTTGCAGTTGCTGCAGTCGTAACTTGTGTCACCACATGACCAAACTCAGTTTTGTGACTGAGTTTATGATGATTATAAAGCAAGTCCATCATGGTTGTTAAGCAAATCAAGTAAGTACCCAATGGACGTTTTTCTTGGAAAACATAAAAAAAAAAAAAGGAGCAAAATGTAATCACGTGACTACAGGAGGCTGCAACTGGTTATAAATGAGAGCTGGTTGCCAAGTGCCCAAAATGCAATCACATGACTATATATGGTGAAAGGTAGTTAGGAAATAGCTTTTTTTCAAATCCATCATAACGTCAAATGGTCATTAAGTGACTAGTTGTAAGTCAAGGACTACCTGTATGTAGCTCAACCATACTTAACATATTAGTGGCAAAATCTAACCTATGATATTGGTTCTATCTAAACAGTCACTGAGATCTAGGTTCTCCATTCCCAAAACACTATATTCAGGCAGGGTATTGTTTGTTACCCTCTATCTCTTCAGTAAAGATGTTAACTTTATTATTATTATTACATATAGAAAAACGCTTCTATGACCCATCAAACAATGAAATTTCAGTTATCCTCAAGGAGATCTTTCTTGCCAAACTTAGTTTCTCTATAGATTCATATTAAGTCTCTCTGACATGTAGACCTTAAACCATTTTTAACGTACAGAATAAAATCAACAGCTTTAACAGCAACTAAGCCTGGTCCTTTAGTACAAACATGATTGCTGTTATTATGCACTAGTGAGCAGCTCAGCTATCATATTCTGCACTAATGGAAGCTTTTAGACACTCTTCAAGGTACTCCCACATACTACATATTGGATTAGTCTGATATAACCAAATTTATATAATTTTCAACAGCTGGAAATTGAGAAACATTCCTGATCTGCAATCCCACATATAGCAATTTGTGACCATTGACCTCTTGTCTGGATTTCATTTGAACTTGTTTTCCCTTATACACATTCATCCCTGAATACAACAATATTGATTACATCCTTGGAGCCAGATGGTAAACATTAGTAAAACTATTAGTTATACACCTGTATTTTATTGTTTATATCATTTTTTCCTTTTTTTAAAACTGTATTTTCTATATTCTTTTAAACCTATATTTGAATCAACATTATTGCTTTTCCTTTTTTCTTCAAAATAAAAAGAGAATGACTTGTCAAGATCTTTTATTCTAGATGGTCTCACTTTGCAATTTGTGCAGATACAGTATGAGGACAAGATAAAATTTTGTAGGACACTAAAAGCCAATGTATATGTAAAACAGCACGTCATGAATATGACCTGATCTAGAAAACTACACTGCAAAATAATATTCTCAAATTTCAGAAAATAATATCAAAACTCCCAAATACATATAGTCCATATTTAGCTAACAAAATTGCGACTGACAATTGGATCACTAAGCGAAGTGGTAACCAAGTAGGAAATCACATGATAGAGACTGTTTTCCTTTTCTGCACTTCCCTACCTTTTGAAGCCAGCAGTACTGGGATAGCAGGCTCAAAACTGACAAAACCAATCAGTCTGACACTGTTGACTTTTGTTTGCCTTTTAACCACTCCTTGCCCTTTGGAATGTTCCCCTCTCCTGGGATAATTAACAACGGGATTAATGTTTGTATTTACATTTATTGGAGAGGAAAAGATTACAGGAGAATAAGCAGGCACACAATGTAGAATCAGTTGTTTTTTGCCAGCACATTGTTTTCAATGTGTATTCCCCATTGTGTGTCTGCTTACAACAGGTCAGGCCCAGGGCAACAAGTAATGAATACTGGTATACGTGACAACGAGATGCTGCAAGGATGACAAATATGAGCATTGGTCATAAAGTTATTTTTTTTTTCAGCACCACTGTAACCTCAAATGGTTGCTGAATGAGGCAGCTGATAAGCAAGGAGTATTTGTGTACTGAAGAAAACTAATAGACAGACTTCCTCTCGTATAGATCCTGGTATACATCCCCCACCCAGGCAACAAAAACAAACTAATCCAATATCCTGGCTAAAATGAAGACTACAAAGTCAACATCTTCCAAATAATGTACAACTGGGCTTGTAACCATTTCCTTTTTAATCACTTTAAATGGAATTGTACAGTTGAGACAGCAACCTCTTCATGATCAAAAGAAGGGTTATTAAAAAAAAATTCCAACCCAATGGAATGATGGAACTAAATTATGTAAACAAGGTTGCAATATGATCCACTTGTCTGTCTGTCTATCTGTTCTCTAGCAGTATAGGTCTCTGAAAATAAAACAAAACGGGACAAAATTTGGTGGGGAAAAACTGTGAAAACAAAGAACTAACTTTAAATAGGCCAGATTTGGTGGGGTTTGTGGAAAAAAACATTCCAGAAAAAACTATTCTATGCATCCCTATGGGATGAACAGTGTCTTTAAGTGATGCTGATTATTCTTATTCATGCCCTCTCTTGATTACGTGAATAATATGAAATATGAAATACAGGTAGTCCTCAACTTACGACCACAATTGAGCCCAAAATTTCTGTTGCTAAGTGAGATATTTGTTAAGTGAAGTTTGCCCCATTTTACGATCTTTCTTGCCACAGTTCTTAAGTGAATCACTGCAATTGTTAAATTAATAACACAGTTGTTACGTGAATCTGGGTTCCCCATTAATTTTGCTTATGAGAAGTTACAAAAGGTGACCACATGACCCCAGGACACTGCAACTGTCATAAATATGAGTCAGTTGCCAAGCATCTGCATTTTGATCATGTGATCATCTGCATCATTTGATCATGGGGATGCTTCAATGGTTATTAAATATAAAAACCAGTCACAAGTCACTTTTTTCAGTGCAACTGTTAACTACAAATAGTCACTATATGAATTGTTGTAAGTCGAGAACTACCTGTAGAGTGAAGTTGGATTGTTAAGATAATAAAATTCTGAATAATTTTTCCTCAAACCAATATGGTACTGTAGCTTGAGAATCAGAGATAATTCTAAGTCAGGGTATTTTTATTCATGGTTTATTGAACAAGCCATACCGGTTTGATTCACATTTAATAGGAAGCCTATAATAGGTGCTTTCTCCCATCAATTCTGATATTTGATTGTATAAAAACCTATTTGTCAGTATGTTTTTTTGCTAACTATACATAAGTTTGTTTTGCTTTAAAATAGTAAACTGACCTAGAAATATTCTCCAAATTCAAACCAATGAAGCAATATATGGCAAAGCTGTTTTACAACTTCATCCCTAAAAGAAATGTATGGAACCCAAAGCTTTAGGCAGAATAATTTTAACTTTTTAGAAGAATCACCTGGGATAGTTTATGATTAAGCTTGGTGGGAAGTATTCAAGTGAAGGTGGAGCCTTTATTGCAACTACGAAAATGTCCATAAGTCGCCAGTGATTAGGCCTCAAAACAAGTAGGATAGTTCGAATAATATAAAAACAAAGATTTGCTAGGCTGAAAGGCCTGGGGTGTGTGTGTGTGTGTGTGTGTGTGAGAGAGAGAGAGAGAGAGAGAGTGGTATTGCTATTATGGTAATATATATTTTCCTATTACAAAGAATTTGTAGACTAGCATTAGATTCTAGAAATATCACTTTTAAAGATATGCTTTATTTTACTAGTCTAACTTACCTTACTTGGCACTGAAAGTATGTTAGATCTTTCATCTGATGATTTTGGAGGTGAATGTACATTTTCAGATATTACTGGAGCTACCTAAATAAAAATGTAGAAAACCAGTAAATATAAAATATGATTTTATTCAAATACAATTAAGCACTATAGAAATAAAGGCCAGTATAGTCGAGTGGTTAAAATGTTTGAATAGGACTAAGGAAATCTAGTCCTGCCAGACGGGCGATTTTGGGGCCAGTCCTTCTCTGTCAGCCCTAGGAAGAAGACAACGGCAAACCCACTTCTGCATATGTGGCCAAGAAAACTTAAGGAACTGGTTTGCTTAATCACTAAGGAATCAAAATCGACTCGGTCATGCACACAAAAACAGCACTGACATACTCTCTCCAAAGGAAACACTACAAAACATTTTAAATCAACATCACTATTTCAACAGTAATTTGCTCTTCAAAGTACCTACATCAAAATGAAGAATTCATTAACATGGTTAGGATGTTAACAGTCTTACGTCTCCACTGTTAGAAAAGCCTTTTTTCTGCTGACATCTTCTGACCACTTCCAGTAGCAAGGGCCCATCTACTGGGGCTTTAGGTTCTAAAATACCCAAGTCTTGAGCTAAACTTTCTCGAGGTTCAAGTCCATTTGACTGCAAAAACACAAACACAGACACACATATACATACACATACAGTATCTGCAACTATAAGCCAAAAGGTAATTCAGTAGTTCTCTAAAAAACTTTTTTATAGCATATAAATATAAAATTTTCATGTCAAAATTCATAGCCATAAATTCCTTTTTACAATATGCAGATACCCATGCCACAGAGGTCCTAACTTCCCAATTATTCATTGGTCTTGTTTTTTAATTCTACAGCTTGATATACAAATCTGATAACTTGATGTGTGACAGGTATTATGCTCTTTCACCTCCCAGGTTCTTTTCCAACTTAAATTTTAGGCTAAGTAAATGAGCTCTCTACTAGATACCACAAACCGAATTCATTATATGAACTAATATATAGATATCAACACAGCCAACCACGGTTGGACTGGGAAAAATGTTAATTTATGCTTTGACATTGTTGTGGCTACTATTGTAGTGTAACTTCCAATTATAGTAAGTAAATAAACATGTTGAATTATGTTATGTCTCGTTGTATAGTTTACTACACTACACTATGACACTATATATGGAGCCTTAAGGCATCCAATATACAAGTGGTTTGGTCAATATCAAGGGATAAAACCTATTTTTATCCTTATTTATAAAGTTGCTTAAGCTAAATCTATTTTAAATTCCTTGCTTCAGATGCATAAAACTAAATTTGAATGCATACAGAAAAGATCCATTGTGTTATTATTCCAATGTTAAAACCGATTAATCCATCACAAATCTGAAATTGTCATGCATATTAAATAACTCTTTTAGCAAATAATACAAATGATAAAAAGTATCCATAGTAAATACGATGTAGGTGTTAGAAATTTATTTGGTGTTTCTATAGTAACTAAAGTTTGTGGTACTGAAAATACAAATTATTTTCTAAACCTAAAAGCTTGTTTTTTAATTATTCAGAATAAATCTTGACAACAATAGATGGCTTCAGATGTTACTACCTGGGCTAGCAATTGTTAAAATGGAATTGTAGCACTACAAACAGAATGGCTGTGTATAATTGAATATTTCAGAACTGTTTTAGACCTTGTGCAAGCATGAGCACAGCATCTCTGTTATTCATTAAATGACCTATCTTTTTTCAGATTTCTGAGCCATCCTGAAAAATATATGCTTCTTTAAGACTTGCAGAAAGGACGACTTGCCTGTCCACATATTATACTGTTGCTGAGACTTTTAATTTGCTATTAAGCCAAGTTTAAAATTCTTATTATTAAAAAATTATTTTATTATTACTTTAATTTATACCCCGCCCTTCTCCCGAGGGACTCAGGGCGGCTTACAGGTAAATAAAAACAGAGCTATACAATAAATATTTAAAAGCCAAATTAAAATATATATTAATTAACCTGTATTAGAAAAATTATAAAATCCCTTTAAAATCCCTATAAAATCCCCCCCTAGGCCAATCCCGCTTGGTGGAAAAGCCATGTCTTGAGGGCACGGCGGAAGGAGGGGAGATCCGGAATTATGATGTATACGTCTCTCTACAACTTGGAACAAGGATATCTGACAGACTATCTTTGCTGTTAGAGAGCCGAGCCATATCCTATATCAGTTCTAATGTGTTCCAATTTCTGGTTATTTGCAGGATAACTTTTTCTAGTAATATCACCACCTGCAGTTAGGATTATTTTCAATGTACACAAGATGTTTATTAAATATTTTAGGCACTTACTGAAGACCTTTGTCTTTACTAGGCCTTTCCTGTATGATGTCGAATGAATACCTCTGTTCTGGATTTAGTTTTTTCCCCTGCCCGCAATTTATGTAATGTAATGATGCTAAAAATTCACAGAGGTATAGTATTGTTTATGTCTTTACTATTTTCATACTTTTACTGTAATTTTATTTTATGGGAAGTGACATCTATGTATATCAAATAAATGCATTTTAAAAATGGAATAGGCAGTAACTTAAAGACTGTCATTGGCCATTTTTGTACATTTTCAAGAAGCAAAATATAGCTTTTTTGCCACAATGTATTAAAGCAGTGGTTCTCAACCTGTGGTCCATGGACCACTGGGGGCTATGATGTCATTACAAGGGGTCTGTGAAGGCTTGGAGAAATGTTATGATTTAAATCTTGCATTAAAGTCTTGGGAATCTATGGCTATTGAAGGTGGCCACAAAAGGTATTTAAAAGGGTCCGTGGTGAAGAAAATGTTGTATTATAGGCTGCTCTAACTGAATATTCTTTAGTTGTTATCTTCGTCTAAGTGAAATAAACAAAAACTCAGAAACTTGTAATTTAATTATAGCATCACAGCATAAATAAGATACTGAAACATTAGATTCAACTTTCCTGCATTTAATCTATAGTGAGCATGACCATATTCCCTTTCAAGGATACACCAAAACAGCAATACAAAGCATACTAATTAAGCTTAAAAATGAATTCAGGTTCTATTAAACCAGAATAATATCAGAGTATAATGTTGAAATAAAAATATTAAAAATGCTTACTGTGCTTGATTCAGGTTGAAACACAGCTAAAGTAAAATCAAGATTGAAGAATTGAAGAAATTCAGCAACAAGACTAGCCACCAATCGGCCTTTTAAAGAAAGCACATTAAATGTCTTTTAATTACAATTGTTAATCATTAAGACACATAATTTAACCCAACAAATACAGTTTGGGTTAAAAAATGAAAGATTTTAACATTCAAAGGTTACTTTGGATTTTTAATATAGAAGAAAAGCATTTCAAAGTTCAGTAACGTTCGATAACATGGACAGAAGTGAATTGGAATTTTGAGAATAGAATGTGGGTATGTTCATCAAATGGCTTGGGACACTTGCCTGTTTGCAAAATACTTGACATGATGGTGGACATGGACATTCACAAAGTCGCCATTTATTGTTAAACTCCACAAAATCATTCCAGCGGGGTGGGGACTCTAGGCTCTAGGCCAGTGGTTCTCAACCTTTTTAATGCCATGACCCCAACCGGTCGTAAGTCGAGGACTAAACTGGTCGTAAGTCGAGGACTAAACCAATCGTAAGTCGAGGACTAAACCGGTCGTAAGTCGAGGACTACCCAACCGGTCGTAAGTCGAGGACTTTCCCTGCCCGGGAGCGCCGCNCATGCGTGGTTCCGCCCCCTGTGCCGGCCGAGGCGTAGCTGGCAAGCGGCAGAGACGGAGCAGGCCGACCACCAGCTGGCCCAGCCCAAGGGAGGTAAGGCACCCGCCGGAAAAGGGGAAAAAAATGGCGGACAGCCTTGCTTGGCGACCGTGAAATGGTCGATCGACCCCAAATGGGGTCCCGACCCACAGGTTGAGAACCACTGCTCTAGGCATTCTTATAAATAAATACGATGCAAGAGCCTAGAGCAGGGGTAGGCAACCTCGGCTCTTTTATGACTCATGAACTTCAACTCCCAGAATTCCTGAGTCAGCTATGCTGACTCAGGAATTCTGGGAGTTGAAGTCCACGAGTCATAAAAGAGCCGAGTTTGCCTACCCCTGGCCTAGAGTTTTGCTGACATTTGCTGACATGACATCTTCCTAATTAATTTTTAATTAAATAGTATTTTAAAAAGTCAGGATGAGAAATATGATAAGCACCAATAGTGGATCCCTCGGGCACTATGTTGCCTAGTCTTATCTAGATCTAAGTACCTCCAAGATGCATTAAGTAATAAAAAATTAATTTAAATATCTACAAAGTCCTGCACGGCACCCTGCCAGGTTATTTGCAGGACTGCCTTTTCTTAACATTTTCTGTCCATCTTACATACTCCAATGAGAGGTGATGCTTTGGGTCCCATCTTTGAAACAATGTTACCCAGTGAGACCCAGGAAGTGTGCCTTCTTGGAGATGGCTTTTGGCTTCTAGAACAACCTCCCGCCAAATATATGCAGGACTTTAAAAAAGAGCTTAAGGCCCTGCTCTTTCCCCTGGCACCTGGCTCAAGATGAGCCAAGTTTCCATTTCGTGGGATATAACAAACGTTAGTTTCTGATCACCAGTTAACTGTTTTGTTTTAGGCTCGTGTTCCATTTTACTTCTTTTATTTTGGTGAGAGATGTTTGTATGCTACACAAAGTCATTTATTGCTTTGAGTTAAGCAAAGTTTAGAACATATAAATGTTGTAAATAAATAACTCTGCAAGTCTATATTTCCTTATTGGCCTGTATATTCTTAAACTGATGTACCTTAACACTTAAGAGAATGACATCACAATTCCAAATGAATTCCATAGCTATTACTTGGTAAGTGGGAAAAGACTGTAGCTTAAGTTGTGAAGCGGGACTTCTGGGTTTGAATGCCACTTTACCATGTACTATGTCAGTGGTGGCGAACCTATGACATGGGTGCCAGAGACGGCACTCAGAGCCCTCTCTGTGGGCACGTGCGCCATCACCCCAGTCCTAGGCCTTCAGCTGGGTTTTATAAAACCTTTTCGCTTTAGGCCTCCACAGCAGTGTGCAAAAAAAAAAAAGGTTCAATCAATCAATTTCAAATTCTCGTGGGGAAAAAAAAAGGTCTTGCAAAGTTGGAACTGATTGATTGAACTTTTTAGTCCCATCCAGTCTGCCATTACCACCGCAGCCACGCCCACCCAATGGGCCACGCCCACCCGGCACTCGACGATGCATAAGTGGGTTTTGGGTTGCAATTTGGGCACTCAGTCTCTAACAGGTTCGCCATCACTTTACTATGTTATCTATTCCCTGGGATGATTTAGAGAAGCCTGATTTCTCCTTCTTACCCAGAAATCTCAATACAATACTTTATGTTACTAAAATCCTTACATCTTCATATGACCAACATGTAAAGAATCTGGAGTATCTAAATGTTATACATATAAAAATAGAAAAATTACACATATTATTTTAAAAACGTACAGGTATATTGTTTTTTCATATCTTCACTAAGCTCTTTTCTTCCCAAATTGTTTTTCAATGGTGAAGCCTACAAAGATTACCAGCAGACTTGTTTTTTTTTTAAACTGATTTTTATTACTGAAGCTTGGCATTTCATGTTTAAATTCAATTTAATTTAATTTAAACTATTAGTTGTTTATGAAGAAAATCATCTTAAGTAATAACTATGCGCATTATTACAATGACCCTCACAGATTCTACTGAATACCTATGAACATATAATTATTTTTATTTGTCATGTGGAAAGAATGTGAATAATACCTTTTTCAAGGAGCCATAGAAGGTTAGATTTCTGTTCTGTTCTTTTCATCCAAGAAAAAAATGAAATAATTCTGCTAGCTCAGTACAACAGTTATTCACTCATAAACTCTCATTCGATCCATGTCAGTTCCACTATATAGACCACACCAGAAGTCTATTCTGCAGAAAGGCTAAAACCTCTTTATCTCAGATTGGCTATAAAAGAATTCCCCTTCTCATATTCCAGTGAATTAGAGAGGAGGAACCTAAACTGTTTTCAATTGTTATCTAATTTTTCAAGACTTAAAAAATGTTTCAGCTCTTTTTGCCTAGAAACTGGTTGCTGCACTGTTTTGTCAAGGTTGTTTCCTTGCTCTCTACAGTCTTCTTTTCATCACTGGATCATTATTTGTCAAATACATATTGTTAGCTTTAATGAACAGAAAAGGGGCTTACCATCTTTTGTGCTTAAAAACTTTTTCAAACTTTCATTTACCAGAGGAGTTTTATTCTGCTCAAAAAATGGGAAAAGAAAACAGTTAAGAAATTTTCCTGCACTGCAAAATAATCAGTACCTCAAAGCAATATAATAAAAGCAATAAAGCACTCAGAATTGCTTTATCAATAAGATGGGCAGCATATGAATTTAATAATGAATAATCGTGGGATTTATACTGAAGAGGCACATAGCAGGTATTGATATTTCTTAAGTGAACATCTTTATCAGAATCATCAGAATCAGAGAGCAGTCAATGTTTTAACAGTGTTTCTCAACCTTGACAATTTTAAGGCATGTGGACTTCAACTCCCAGAATTCCACAGCCAGCATTGCTGGCTGTGGAATTCTGGGAGTTGAAGTCCACATGCCTTAAAATTGTCAAGGTTGAGAAACACTGTTTTAACAGAAATACCAAGCTGATCTGAGTGTTCAACAAGCATTAGAATTAGATTAAAAAAAATTAGCAATAACACTTAGACTTCTATACTGCTTCACAGTGCTATACAGCCCTCTCTAAGCAGTTTCCAGAGTCAGTTATTGCCCCTAACAATCTGGGTCCTCATTTTACCTATCTTGGAAGGATGGAAGGCTGAGTCAACCTTGAGCTGGTGAGACTCAAACTGCCGAACTGCTGGCAGATGGCAGAGGTAGCCTGCAGTAATGCATTCTAACCACTGCACCATGGCTCTTTATATAACTTTTATATAAATAAAAATAGTCAATACTATACGGATAGTCCTTGACTTACAACTGGTTGCTTACCAACCATTCAAAGTTATAACAGATCCCTTTTCCAAAAGGTACGTCTCACCTGATTATGACGTTCCTATGGCTTCCCTTCTGTGGTCACGTAAACACAGTTCAGACCCTCAACAACTGGCCCACATTTATAGCCATGTGTAGTGTCCTTTGGTCACATGACTGTGATTTGGAGGTTTTTTGCCAAAACCTGGCATTTACTTAGTCATTTTTGGCAAAAACACCCCATAGTGAACAATAGGTTCACTTAATGATCATGGCATTCACTTAATGACTGTGGATTCACTTAATAACCATGATGATTTGCCAATGACTGCTGCAAAGTCATAAAATCAGGTTGGTCACGTAACGATCCACTTTTTAATCATCTCAACCTATGACCATAATGGGCTGGTTCCATTAAGGTTGCAAGTTGGACTAGCTGTATATGGTGGGATTGCCAGCTAAAGAAGAAAGGGGAGTAAAAAGGCATTCCAACATGGAGTTGCTATAGAAAGGTACTATCACAGCCCAGTCTTGGAGATAAAACCAGCACAAGTTTTATTTCTTCAATGATGGTCCTACAGCAAATGCAAGGTGGGCTCATATTGCTGATATCTTGGGAAACCATACTGCGTTCACCTGGAGCATTTAGCTTTTTTAGATGTTATAAATTGTCGAGCAAAAAGAAAGCTCACAGTCTTCCCCCTCCCTTTAAAAGTTAGCACATAACATTACCCGAGGATCAGAAATAGCTAGAGTTTAGCATACTCAAATAGCTATGGTTCCTTTACTCAAGAATGTCAACAAAGAGAGATAACTAATTTAAACATTTATTACTTTGGCTCCTTACCTCTACTTTTTCTTGCTCTTCAAGTGCTAAAAATACAGCTGCCCGCAATTCTGCCTGTAATAAAAGGTTTGTGTAAGATGAAGTATTTGTACATTAAGTATATTAAGAAAATTAGATAACAAGCAAGTCACATGTGAAGTGACAGGGAGAAAAGACCAGTTGGATTTCCACCTGCTCTTTCACAATTCAGTTGCTCATGCTTTATGCTCAATTATAACTATTAGTTACTCCACTGCATGTCCTGATCTGTTGTCATCTCAACTACTTGAGATATGAAATGAAACTGTAAGAACTGACATATTTCCACTAGCTGTTTATGCCTTATTTTTTTATATTATTATATTTTATGAGATTATAAGACTGGGCAGGAATAAGCTGCTAATCTTATTTCTGAAGTGCACCAAGAACCTTTTGACTGAAGAAAACAAAATGTTTTAAACATATATAGTTAAGTGTTGTAGTTAATGGTGTGGTGGGATTTTAATCTCTGGGGACAAAGATGACTCAGACGTTCATGGCCACTGTAGTATCCATATACATATCCCAAGTTGCCTGAGTCAAAGAACTGGTCACACTCCAGAACTGGTTTTTGCCTTGGGATAACAGTAAAGAGATCTGGATTTGGGGGATGTCACCATCAGTCCTTGTGGTCAAATCACTATCTGATAACTTGGAGTTCTCTGTAGTCATTCCTACCACAGGGATGTAGTCATTCCTACCACTATTTAATCAGTCCACCTCAGCTCCCTGATGGATCGGACGGGGGTAACTTGGGAAAGTTCTTGGGGCCCTGATGTGTGGGTCGACCAAGGTTCTGGTCACCATTTGAAATGAGGGGCAGTGATAAGCTTGAACTGGATCATGTCCTGGCAGACAGTGGAACCTGGCAAGCTCTCTTAGAGGAAGACGGGGAGATAAAGTAGCAGGTGAGATGTTTGGAACACTGCTGGAGGATGACAAAGAACAAATCTGAACAAGCACAGGTAAAAGTCTTTATTTCTTAATAATTACCTTATGATAAAACAAGTATTTTTTTAGTTTTTATTGTACCCACAGGTACTATCCAGTGATATTTTTTAAATGAGTCGATCCTTCCTGGAGAAGGGGAGTTGGAGAAACATTTGCAAGACTACTATGAAGATTATTGTACACATTTATCAGATAAAAATCACTTAGATTCACTCCAAGTTGAACTCTGGCTATACAAAATATTTGCAGCTGATTGAAGCATGGTCTAAAGTAGTTACCTGGGAAGAGTTTAAAATCAGATGGTACTGAAGAAATGGACAGTATATTTCCGGCCATGGATGCAACCCATGGCGATTTAGATCTACATCATTCTTAGTTAAGGCTTCCAAGGAGATTTGTTATTAGATCCTGCTGATATTAAATCATCCTTGAGGGATGGGATGGTTTTACTAGCAATTAAAGAGGCAGTGATCCATCCCTCCCCAAGAAGTTGTCCCTGGATCCAACAATACTATACAATTTTCATCTGATCTAAAAATCTCCCATTTGAGGGAAAGTGCTGAGAAGGTTTGCAGCCCCAGAATGTCTCAGAGAATACAGATTATCTGGACTCCTCAGTTGGGTTTCAGACTGGCTTACAATACTGAGATGGTAATGATTGCACTTGGGCAGGGCTGGGATGGGTGGTGCATCATGCAATCTCTTAGAAGTTGTCAGTACCATTGATCCTGGTATACTTCTGAATCAGCTCTGAGGGTTAGAAGTGAGAGGCACATTGTTGAATAGATTCTCCTTATTTACTGGGACAAGTTCCAGTCAGTGTTGGTGGGGGAAGAGGGATCAGCATAAGAGCCTGCTTTGTGGTGCTCATCAAGCTCTACTCCTTATATTTAACATCTATAGAAACCATTGGATGAGAACATCCATTAATAAGAAATTAGCACATTCAAATCATTCCCAGTCTCTTGTTTTATATAGTAAAATCAATTCCTCTTCCATAATTGCTTCTGAATCCATTTTGCTAATAGCAGACATCTTTAAGAATGCATGCTATTGTCAAAATGGATTCAAACGCAGTTATGGAAGAGGATCAGTGCAATTAGTTATGGATATAGCACACTACATCTATACTGGCTCCCTATAAACTTCTAAATTTATTTATAATTTATTTATTTATAATTTAATTTATACCCCGCCCTTCTCCTCATGGGACTCAGGGCGGCTAACAGCCTCATAAAAACTACAATACAAATACAATAATTAAAAGCCGAATTAAAAAGAAATATTTAAACAGGCCGATCAATTAAAATTATCCTTAAAAATCCCCTGAAACTTTAAAATCGTTAAAAAT
>NW_015386211.1:515294-542964 GCF_001527695.2 Protobothrops mucrosquamatus | reverse complement strand
CTCCCAGATTGCGCGCCCTCTCTGAGGGGGCCAAGAATTCGCCCCCTATAGACAGCGATGGAACCAACTGACTATGCCGGGGCGCCGGCAGCCACAGCCACTCGGTCTTGGAAGGGTTGAGTCTGAGTCTGTTCCTTCCCATCCAGACCCGTACGGCCTCCAGGCAACGGGCCATCACGTCAAGGGCATCGTTGGGGTGCCATCAAGGCTTTATAGCTGGTCATCAGCTATAAAGCCTTGATGGCATAGGCCTGGATTGTTTACAGAGCTACTAACAATTGTCTTTGCTTGCCCCACAAGACCTAGCAAACTAAGCATACTTCAGGTCCCTTCTACCAAACAATGTCATCTAACAGGACCCAAGAACTGTGCCTTTTCTGTTGCAGTGCCTGACTTGTGGAATAGCATTCTCCTAGAAATTTAGATGGTCCTTATTTGTTTTCCATAAGGTTCTGAAAACTTGGCATTGGCCCAGAGCATTGAATGATCCCATCCATATATGACTTGAACAGGAATGCTGTTGGTTGGTCTTGGTTACTATGTACTGGTTATTTATGGATTTTGCTCTGAGTTCCTTTGTACATTTAACTATATGTAAACTGCCCATGCTTGCTAATATAAGCTGCACCAATCAACTAAATAAATAGTGGTAACTAGATCCAAAGGACAATATCAACCAATTCAAATGTGAAACTGTTAATCTTTTAATAAGTATTAATTTGTTCCAAGTGTGACCTCTATACCACTGGACTGGAAAGCAAATAGTATAATGTCAAATTTTACAATACCAAGTGACTCAGGAAACTTTGTTCTGGCCAATTTATAGAATATTTTTATTAAAGCTATCAGACAGAAAAGAAAAAAAATACTGAAAAAGAATCCAGTCTTGCTACTTCATTAAGTTATGGAATTTATTTTAGAATAAAAGTTATCTGGCATGATATAGATTTGGCATGTCAAAAACATTTTGTTTTGACAAAGCTCTTCGACCAAACTCAAGTAAACTTAGACAAGAGAGAAGAGTTTAGGATTACGAAGGAGTTAAAGAATATGAAATGAGTATAAAACTAAACTGAAAGGAATTATGTTTGAGATATGTAATAAACAGGATCTCTTACAGCAGGGGTGTCATGGTGAAACTGCGCCCACCCCATTGCCGGCAATGGAAAAAAAGTCACAACACGTCACATGACGTTGCGAGTTTGACACCTCTGACTTACAGAAACTATATACAACTTTTAAAGTTACAATATAACAAATGCAATTCATATTAAACATGAAATGATACATAATGAAAAAGAGGAGTAATTTCCTATGTAGACTATAAACAGAGGAAGAATCCTGCTAGATAAAGTCAAAAGCCTCATTATTTCAATATTCTGTCACACAGTGGTGATCCAGATTCATCTGGGAAGACTGCAAGCCATTCATGAAGTTGATGAATATCTTCTGTGGCTGCTCCTTTGCAGCTTTATTCAGCATATTGTGTCTTCAATTCTGGTGCTGAATAACTATTTTTACCAATGATAATCCTGTCCTCCATGAATGTACCTAATTCCCCTTACTAATGAGTGGCCCTTAAGAGAACTGAACTACATTATTGAATATGTACAGTACTAAAGAAATATTTTTATTGATCCCGGATCTCCTTGCATCTAGATTTAATGAAAACAGATTCTTATGAATGAAAGTAACATTTATCTACATTCCCACAGCAAACAGGATGTCATATGTTCCCATTCTAATTATCAAATATTTTATAAAGGGTATTGCAGAGTTGTCCAAGAGTAAAAAGATACAGAATCTAGTCCTTATTAATATAAGAGCAACACAAAAAAAAAGATAGCTAAAATAAAATCTCATTGGATTCAGGTTCAA
Source organism: Protobothrops mucrosquamatus (assembly GCF_001527695.2). Taxonomy (NCBI): domain Eukaryota; kingdom Metazoa; phylum Chordata; class Lepidosauria; order Squamata; family Viperidae; genus Protobothrops; species Protobothrops mucrosquamatus. Next base: position 541,086 of record NW_015386211.1, on the reverse strand, counting down.
TTCCTGATGGCTTCATGTTAATATCTATGCAGCACTGTCACAAAAGCTACATGTCTTCTCATGGGCCATTTTCTTCTTTGGTTTTTTTTTTTTAAAAACTACTCAGTAGGCATGGTATTCCTGGAATATAAAATTATAACGCTGGCACACATTGACAGAAACACCTGTATCTCTTCTGACACAAAGTTTAGCAGATAATCTAGCGGCAGTCACTATTTTTCAGCTTAGCCTATATACCATAAGATTGTTGTGAGAACAGAGATAGCCAGGTTGGGGAAGCATAACCAATACATTACCTTGGATTCCTTAGGAAAAATAATTGATTATAAATATGAGGTGAGGGATTAATCTTTCTTTTCATTTTGAACCAGAGGCAGACTTTCTTATCCTGATGCCCTCGAAAATATGGAGGGTTCCAACTCCCATATAATTCTAACCAGCCTAGTGTTGTCCAACACGTGCAAGGGCCAGGATAGAGAAGACTGACCTATCATATAAATGCAGTGTTTCTCAACCTTGACAATTTTAAGGCATGTGGACTTCAACTCCCAGAATTCCACAGCCAGCAATGCTGGCTGTGGAATTCTGGGAGTTGAAGTCCACATGCCTTAAAATGGTCAAGGTTGAGAAACACTGATATAACGCAACTGGGCAGCCAAAGTGGCAAGGCAGAGAGACAAAAGGAAGCACTTTCTCGGGTAATGCATAGGAATGAGTCGTTCTTACGGCGTGATGCCCCCAACTTCACAACTTTAAAAGACATTCTTTAAGCTTTATGGAGATACGACTGTTAACAGTTGCCATTCTCTACCCGATAACTATAGGCCAGTGTTTCTCAACCTTGACCATTTTAAGGCATGTGGACTTCAACTCCCAGAATTCCACAGCCAGCAATGCTGGCTGTGGAATTCTGGGAGTTGAAGTCCACATGCCTTAAAATTGTCCAGGTTGAGAAACACTGCTATAGGCAATTTGCAGGACCAGAAGTAGCGGCCTAGTGCTAACGGCCAGTCACGCGCGACCACCCCTTGGAAACCATGGAAACAGAACGTTGGGACTTCAGAGGCCTTTTATCTATTCCAGCCCGGCTTTCTTATAATGAATACACCTTCCACCTCTCGACCCCACTAGTAAAAGTTCGACGCATGCGCCTTTCATCGAGGGCGGTGCAAAGCGTTATTGCCCCGCTCGGCTCCCTGTGAAAGCGGGAACGGTCGTGACGGGCGGTTGGTACGGTTTGACGTCTCCTCGATCTCCTCTGCGGCCCGCGCAAACCAGCAGCTTCGCTCTCAAGTGCTCCCGTCCTCTCGAGCGTGCAAGCACGCGCTTCGCGCCTTTCTTCCCCCGCCCCTACAACCCTAACGCTTAGCCCCGCCCTTCGCACCCTTGCACCTTGATTTTGTTGAGCACCCCGCTCGTCTCCAGCGTCTGCACGAGGAGATCTCTCAGCTCCGTATCTTCCTCCGTCGTCGCCACCGCCATCTTGCTTCTCCCTGACAACCGCCTAAACTGTAGCCGCGATCTACCCAGCCTCGCAGATTCGTTCCTCTAGGAAGGGGAGGGGCTTCGCCGAAGCACGTGACCAACCGGCCTCCCGTCCACTCGAAAAGGAGCAGGTGAAGCGTCACCCGCGTGAAGCGTGCGGGCAGCCGCGCTTTTAGGCGCCTCGAGCGTGCGAACAGCCAGCTTGGCCCCCAGCTCTGCGATTGGCTGGAGAGGCGCAGAGGCGGGAGTTTTATGAAGCGACGGCGAATTTTAATCGAGTTCGCTTTGGGTTTGCGCGAGCGAAAAAAGTTCCTCAGCCTCCCACATGGGAGGTCCCGCCAGCTGGACGAAGTGAAATATTGATGTTCAGCCTAGGGTGGCTGGGTGTTTTTCCAGCAAAATAACAATTCCCTTCCCTAGAAAAGAGACGTGGGAGGGATAACGTGTTTTTTTTTTCTTGTCCCGATGGCCTCCTTTAGATGGAATAGAGTTAAAATAAAATAAAATAAAATAACGGGGGAGGGCAGCAGTGCTGGATCTGTAGTTTGGAAGAGAGACCAGGAAATCACGCTGTAACCAAGAATGGGAGTCAAAGAGAAGAAAGATACTAGCAAACAACGTTCTTGGCAATAATATGAAAGTAACTGTCAATTTAGTCAATATGTGTGCAGGGCTTTTCAACCAGTGGTACGGGTACCACCTGTGGTACATTGGCACCTGGCAGGTGGTACGCGACCATCCTAGAAAAGGGGTAGCGGGGGAGGGGAATGAGCTGAACCCGTGGCAGCACCGCACAAGCCTGAGCGAGAGATGGCTGGAGCTGCAGGGCTGTCAGGGATCAGCGGAAGCGCCAGGATCAGGGCCACTTTCCAGCTGATCGGCGCTTCTTCGGGGCTATCAGGACTCAGTGGAAGCACCAGGATCAGCGCCAGGCTCCAGCTGGAGCTTGGCGCTGATCCTGGCACTTCTGAGCCCAGAAGAAGCGCCGATCAGCTGGAATGTTGCAGCATCTCCAGGGTCTTGTGATTTACATTCAGATGCTTGGCAACGGATTCTTATTTATGACGGCCACAGTGTCCCAGGGTCATGTGAAGTGACCAAAACCTGCTGCAACCACCCAGCAGATGGGTGGCATAAAAACCAAACACTCCCCACCCCACCCCTGCTGCCAATCCTCAACAGAAATGCTCACAACAATGAAAACCTTGGACAGGAGGAAGAGCGTGGCCAGATGGGCAGGCAAGTGTCTTGCTCGGCTGTGGCTTGGGGGGCACTTTTTTCAGTGCCATTGTAACTTCGAACAGTCATTAAGCAAACTGTTATAAGTCAAGGACTACCTGTACTTTATCACTTTTTTCCTTTTTTTTTTTTTGGTCAAGTTTTTGACACCTTGCTAGGCAACTGGTGGTACTCGGATGTTGCCATATCCTAAAAGTGGTACAATGGGTGAAAAGGTTGAAAAGCCCTGGTGTAGAGAACATTTATTTTTTCTAAACTTTACATAGAAGTACAGAATGTAGATGTGTACATTGTTTTCCATCCTTGTTTCTTGGTTGTATAAATCTTCAAATTGTATGTCACTATCAGTGCTTGAGCAGGAATTGTGGTACCCAGTAGATGAAATCAACCACTTTTTCTAGAGTGCAGTACTTTGACCAGCTGTTATCTGGAATTGCTGTCCATGGTAGTTGCTATAAGGATACAAGTAGTCCAAGATTTACAATCAGAACTGGGACCAGAATTTCTATTGCTAAGCAAGGCTGTTGTTTTTATGACTTTATAACCTTCTATGACCTTTTTTGTCATGATTGTTAAGCGAAACACTATGGCTATTAAGTGAACCATGCGTTGTTAAATGAATCTGGCCTCCCCCATTGATTTTGCTTGTTGGAAGCCAGGTGAGAATGTCACAAATGGCAATAATATGATTCCAGGACACTACATCCTAAATACATGCTGGTTGCTAAACACTTAAATTTTGATCATGTGATCATGGAGATGCTTCTACAATTTTAAGTGCAAAGAGCGGTTTAAGTCATTTTTTCAGTGGTATAACTTTGAAGCATTGCTAAATGAATGATTGTTAAGTCAAGGAGTTATACAATATAAAAATAACTTTCCCTAAATAAATAAATTGCTGAAGTATTAAATGCAAATCAACACATATTTTCAGCCCACTTTTATCTGCTGTCAGGAGCATTATACTTTGAAGTAATCAACAAATAATTTAATTGGACTTGTTAGTTCCAGCCTCTAATATGTAATTAATTTTTTTTTCATTTTTAACAAAAATGAGCAATTAATTAAACATTTAAAAATAATCACTTATAAGTTAATCTTAGAAATATAGGCCACAATGTTTTGAACTTTCAGATAAGTATGTTTAGACCAGAGACTTTCATGTTGAAAATGTGCACTATAATGGATGTGACATGTGAACCATTTTTAATATATTTTCATAGGACTGGCTGTGTGTCTAGCACCTGTATCTATTGTGTTACAATTTTAAAGTAGCTGAAGACCTAAGAGAAAAATGTGGCATCACAAAAAAGATACCATAAATGAAATTGCTAACTGCAAAGAGTAGAATTGTTCCAGTTAGTAAATGCCTATTAGAAAATTGAATATGAATATTATTTACCAGCTTGATCAACTGCCGTTATTTCCAAAATGTTAGTGTTCCTTTGGATTTTGCTGCTCCTGCAGTGCACATTCTAAGAATTTTCATCAGTACAAATAAGCTTGAACAAACTTTTCTAAAAGAGCCACCTTTTGTAGCACTGTAAACTCCAAATCTTTAACAAAAGCTGAATATTTTGTGTTAAACAGGGTCTCTGCAATACAATGTTGGAAATCCCCCCCCCCCAAAAAAATAATATATTAACTCTACACTACTGGGATATCTCTAACTTTTCTGCATGGTACTGGGTAATGAGAGTTAAACCTTCTGATGTGTTTTTTATCTTTCTGATAAAGTCTAACGTGTGGCATTTATTACTTCTAGAATCATGCTGCAGGTGGCACTAAAAATACATGTCCTAATTTGTAAAAGCAACAGTCTTCAAAGTAGTCTGTCAAAGAAATCTGACTGCAAAGGTTATTTACTAGCTGAAACTTTTTGAGACACTGGGGGTGAAACTTTCTGAGATGCTGAGGCCACTGGGGGCCCTACAGCAATTGGGGATGCCAGAGCTGCCGGGGGGACAGCAGCCGCCGGCAGTGCAGCAACAGCCGTGGGGGTGGCCGCAGCCCCCGACCATATTCCAACCACTGGGAGGCCTGCAGCACCTGAGGATGCCGCAGCCACCATGGGGAGGCCAGCAACCGTTGGGGGTGCAACATGCACAGTTAGGAGGCCAGCAACCACTGGGAAGGAAGGCTCACTGGGGAGCGCAGCAACCGCTGATGGCGCCACCCCTTAGAACAACTTTTGATGGGGACCCAGAGAAGCTGATCTTCTTCCTCAACCAAGTGCGTTCCCACATGAACCACTGTGCCTATTTTTCCCCAAACCCAGCCACTATGGTTGGCATGGTTGCGACCAACTTGGAAGGGGAAGCATCCAAGTGGCTGAACAATTTATACAACGAGCAAGCACCTGGGGGGACCTCCACCTCTTCCTTCCAGGACAGAGAGCAAGTTTTGAGGACCCATCCATAGCCCTCAAAGCGGAGGAGCAACTATGTAGTACTGATTACATCGCTCTATGTAATGAAGTATTGCTTGTTTATAGTTTTCATTCTTCCAAACTAGACTGTAAATAGGTCGTTTGTAATGGTACTAATTCTGTGTGTAGGTTCTAGTGGCATTTTCTGCCAATTTCCTCAGATTCAACTAAATTTATATACCTAAGTAGCCTTAATATTACACAACAAAAGAAAATAATGAAACACTAAGGCCTGTGAAGACTGTGGTCATGCTTTAGAGCAGGGGTCTTCAAACTTGCCTGGCTGAGGATTTCTGGGAGTTGAAGTCCACAAGTCATAAAAGGGCCAAGTTTGAAGACCCCTGCCTTAGAGGCTATTTATGGGTTCTATAGATACTTGATTGTTAAGGTTGAAATACATTTCTGAAAATATTTAAAAAACATCTGGAAAATCACAAATATTGCTGAACAAATTCAACATTTGTGTCAAAAGGATCTCCATTATAAAATATGAATTATCCTTCATTATAGTTCATTCTGATTTATGTGAGTTTGCAACTAATCAAATAGTTTGTATCTACACAATATACTTATGTTTAAGCTGAGTTTGCTCAATACTAATCAAACTGGCTAGGATTGAATAGTACATTTGGATACAACACATTTGTCTTCCTTTTAATCAATCAGAATAGAGCTGGAAGGGACCTTGGAGGTTTTCTAGTCCAGCCCCCTGCTCAAGCAGGAGTCCCTATATCATTTCAGACAAGTGGCTGTCCAGTCTCTTCTTAAAAACCTTGAGCGATGATTTAGTTGGTTATTCAAATATTTGAAAATATTTATAGAATTTATAGAATATTTCCAATACAGTATCTATAGAATAAACCTATAGTCTTCAAGTGTTTCACAAAAATACCAAAATTCACATTTATGATGTCAGACTTGGCAAAGCCCATTAAGCCATTTGTCTGAAATGGTATAGGGTTTCCTGCCTGAGCAGGGGGTTGGACTAGATGACCTTCAAGGTCCCTTCCAACTTTTTTTTTTTTACAAATTTTTATTAACTTTTTAAATAAACATATAAACAAATAATACAAATATGGTGCATTTCATTAGAAAAACAAACACATAACAAGCCTACTCAGTAAGTATTCAGAAATAATCGGCGGTCCCCCCCCTGCATTCACACTCCCTCAACCTTCCTACCTACTTCCCTCTTCCTTCCTCCCCCTCTTAACCACAACCTCTCCTCTTTCTTCCTTTCCTACTATCCTACACATCCCATCACCTTCTTTTCCACCACCTCGGATGCAGTTTAGGGGTACTGGCCGATCATCTCCTCTTCTTAAAGACTAACATTTACATTATATTTATAAATACACCTAATTGTATATAATTCTACCCCTTCATCCCCTTCCCCCCCTCCCTCCCCCCCCCCGGACTTCCCAGAATTGAGTACAGGGATAAATACATAACATCCCAAGTCTAAATTAAGCTATCCATTCATAATACAAACAAAGTTAACATACTTTAACTCTAAAAGGTCCCTTCCAACTTTATTATTATTATTATTATTATTATTATTATTATTATTATTATTATTATTATTATTATTATGTGTGTTAATTACACGTGATCAAACTGTTTCAATGTGTGCTTGCTTGAAAGTTCCACCAATTTTAAAGGAGATATTTCCCAGCATATCGGATATACATCGGATATACACTCGCCTAGACTGATTTAATAAACTTATCAATAGTTTAAAAATCACAAACTAGCCGTGTATAATCGTTTATGGTATTACTGTATTTCACAGTGCTAACTACCTTCTCTAGCGGGGATATAGGACATCTGAAAAGGATATGGTCTTACATATGTGTTTAACATTAATCATACGGAAGACAAACGATTAGAAGAATCTTAAGCAACGTTGAGAGGCAGCCTGTATCCCAACCCCCTTTCCTTTGTCTTCCACCCAGCACAGCAAGAAAGTTAAAGGGGCGGGATTGAATGCCGCAGCGGAAGTGCTGGCCCCTATAGGGAAGCGAAAGTACACGGACCTCAGGTTTTCTGATTGGTTTTCGCAAGCCAGGGGAAACAAAAGTCGCGAGGCTTTTGACTTTTTGATTAAAAAGTTCAGCTCCTGAAGTGTGAATCTTGGATAGTAAGTCTTTCTGTTTTGAAGGGGGGTTTTAAGTAGGGATAACTTTTTGTTTCAAAACAAATCGGAATTAGGATTGGTTCATTATAAAGCTCCTAAAACTGGCTTTGTATCGGAAAAAAAAAATTATGCTGGTACTTTGCCCTACAGTATGTCCGTCAAGAAATACGGCGAACTATCCGGTAGAGGCTGTTAAGAAATGGATCCTTGAAGATTTGCGTTTTGATTTTTCTTGAACTCATTTCGGACGGAAGAGCAGTCTGCTTTATTTATCAGAGAGAACTTCTGAATAAGCCTCGATAAGGGTTTCTCAGGTTTGCTTGTTTAGAATCTGCGTTTATTCGGTATGACTTATTTCTTTCATGTGAAGCAAAAAATATATTAACTAAACAGAAATTAAACCTTTGGATAATATTTGAGAATTTGCTACTTCAATCGGTTTTAATGTTTTTAGGAAACTAATTTCTATGATGTGTTCTTAAAATATGCCTCGAGTTTTTGTTTTGTATAATTTGACAGAACTCTTCTGTTTTGTTTAGCTGAAACCTTGATAAGAACTAGTGCGTAATTCTTGCATGTAACTTAAAGTTATTAGATATATAACATAACGACAGATGTACTTCCATAAAATGGTACAATCTATGAGATCTCTGGCTGCCTTCATCTAGGCACTGAGTAGAGCTAGACCAAATTAGCTTTGAAAGATTATTATACCATTTGTACACATGAAGCAATAACCTTTCAAAACTAACTTGGTCTAACTCCACATTAACCTCAATCTTAAAAGGCAACCATATCAAAGATTAAATCATAGCACTTGCCCATAGCTAAAGGAGCAATGATTTACTTAATATGAGTTTATATGATGGACTGAACCATAAAGTAATCATACCAAATGGGTTTGTATGATACACTGATCTAAAATTTGGCTGGTTGCTCATTGCTCTGTGTGACCTGCAGGTACAGGTAGTCCTCAACTTATAACCATACATTTAGTGATTGTTCAAAATTACAACAGTGCTGAAAAAAAATGACTTACAACCAGTCTTCATAAAACCACCACAGCATCCCTATAGTCACATGATCAAAACTTGGGCCCTTGGCAATAGGCATGTATTTACAATGGTTGCAGTGTTCCGGGGTTATGTAATCACTATTTTCAACCTTCCTAGCTGACTTCCAATAAGCAAAGTCCATGGGGGAAGCTAGATTTGCTTATTAAAGCACATGATTCATTTGACAACTGCAGGAATTGCTTAACAGTCGTGACAAAAAAGTCATAAAATTAGGCATGAACAACTGCCTTGCTTACTAACAGAAATTCTAGTCTCAATTGTGGTTGTAAGTTGAGGACTACCTGTACAGCCAAAGCCATCTAATGCACATAAAAGACTATCTGCACTGATTTATTATGCTTATGAGGGCTCCATGATCCACTTTATCATGGCTTAGTGGCTCAAGGACTGTCTTGCCTATTGATTGGCACAAAACAAATTTTCTATGTTTCTATATGGACCATTTGAGTATTCAGGAGTAGAATAAAGCCCAGACTTTTCCTTTGGTTCTGCAACAGAATGATGAGATTGGCTTTTCCATTTATCAGAACACCTTGCGCAACAAGTAGCAATACAAATGTAGCCTCCCCTTGATTAACTGCAAAGTTGGAACTGAAAAGGAATGATTTGGTCAAACATAACATTATTTTATTTATACGTTATGCTTACAGTCAATGAACCAAACTATTTTATGTTATAAAGCACATCAACTTTTAGAAAAGTCTTTTGTCTGTTTAATCTACACAACTAACATCTGCAAAAAAAATGTTGCACTATACCACTCTATATCAGTTGTGTCATTTTCCAGACCTCTTCATTCCATTTCCTTTTGTTCCTAGTTTTCTGTCCCTATCCTAGCTTCTTCCAATAGGCAGTTGGTATTCCATATTTAATGAGCTTTTTCAGTTTTTAATTAGTTTGAGGCCCCCTCCTGATTGGGGACGATGCTTGTTCCATTCAGTCTGCTGAATTTTGTAAGTAATATTTCTTTGAAGTATTTTGTTCTGTTTGTATGTTGCTGAATCAAAAGGATTCATAGTGGTTTAAAGCAAATCAGCTAAAAATACTGTAGAATTAAAATACAGTGGCAAACATCATTGAAATCAAAACTGTACATTTATAGCACTAAGAAGGTGGGGGGAAAAAAGACAGGAAAAATAAAAAAACAAAGCATTATACAGAACAGGTATCATACAGAAGCAAAATGAACAGATGAGTGACCTTAAATAATTATTGAGTTTCTTGACAAATTAAGAAATGATTGAACATCCTTTAAAGATATTAAGTCTGTAGCATTTATTCAATGACCCTATCCAAGACAGTGCACTAATAATTTTTGACAAAAGTTTGTCTTTTTTACAATGTAAGACAAAAACTATATTGTTACATGCATGTCAGGGAAAAAGAGGAAACAGAATGAATGCTAAAATTATCAGGGTGAACTTCTTTACATAAGAAAGGGAAGTTAAAACTTTTATTTTTAAGGGATCAGCAAAACAATATTGAACGCATGCCTCAGCATTTCAGTACTACTTATAGAAGCAGTATTAGAAATACTAATTAAGAATAACCACCTCCTCTCTTCAACCCATAGAAAAGTATAATACTTCAGTAGCTCATGCTCTTCTATCTGTAAAAGGCTATTTGCAAGTCAGTAATTAATATTTGGGGGAAACTACTTTCAATATAGTCAATGCAATAAAGGGTCTGTCTAATTAATGTAGTTGGACTAATAGGGAACAAACACAAGAATGTAAAAAAATATGCAAACAGCTCAGAAATAAGCAATGAATAAGAGGAATTGTTTCTGTCTTAATATGTTTCATTGTGTTTGAAAATAATTCTGTTCTAGCATATGTTCTGATCAGAGGTTGACTGCTAAATAAAACACACAGAACATCTGTTATAATTGCTATCTGTGTTTGCATGCTTACAGTACTATTTAAGTAAAGTCTGCCAATACTCAGCAGACTTAACATTTTTGTCTACATCCTTTCAATTAAACCTTTATTTATTCTCACCCACAATCCTGATTACAGATATGTTAAAATCTGTTCCATGTATACCATGTATAGATAAAAGTTCCTCTTCTGTTTTCTGAGAGTCTACTGTCTATAGCAGCACTGGAACCCTAGTCAGTTCTCTGCATTTCATCTTTAGGCTATACAGTTACAAGTGTTCTACACAAAGCAGATTATTGTTTGGGCCATTGGTCATACAGATGTGATATCTGATATGTGTAAGAATGCTTTTTCCTTTCTCTCTATTGGTTTGGGATATCTTTCCAGAATATATCAAATGATGAGAGCCCGTATACCATATCCAACCCTGCCAATCACATCTTCAATGCCTAGTCAAACACTGCAATTCTATATTGTCATACCATTTTCAGGGCCTGTCTGGGCAAAGGAATCAGAGATGTGTGTAGGTTTTCTTTTCATGTAGTACTCCATAGTCTGAAAGATAAAGGGAGACTAGAAGCCTATTATATTCCATGATATCACTCTGCATGTAGATTTGCATATCTGCAGTAGGATTAGAATGTGTACTAATACAATGTTGAAATAACAGCATTTAAACATTTTTGAGTGTCTGAATATCCAAGGAAACTTATAGAGCAGGCATGTCAAACTGCCAGCCCCTGGGCCGGATGCGTTACGTCGAAACCGCGCCCACCCCATTGCCGGCAATGGGGAAAAAGTCCCAATACATCGTGCAATGTCACGTGACGTCACGAGTTTGACATGCCTGTTATAGAGGAAGAATGGCATTTCACATAAGATATTTCTAATAAACATTCTTAAGTAGATATTACTATTAATGTATTTTATGAGAAAAACTTGCTGTTTAATCTACTTTGTCCAGAAGAATCTTTATGATAAGTTGTAAAAAATAGTCATGTAAATGATTCCTTTCCTTATTTATCAGTGTTCTTTTTAAATACTTATGTAATCAGATAACTATGGTAAAGTGTTAAAATGTTCTTACATAAATTGATGTTCTGAGTTAGCAGAGATTATGCATTGTAGTAGTACAGTTATGTTAATTTATGGCAGCAAAAAAAAATCAGGAGTCATCTCACTGCACCTTTTCAACTAACACACCTTATTAAAAGGCATAATCTTTCATGAGTTACAGTTTACTTCATCAGATACCTACTTTGCCCCCCACATCTACACCAACAACACTGTTACAGACCCATATGTAATCTGTATCCACATAACCAAGCTATCTTCACCTCTACCTCACTCCATTTTAAATCTTGTATCAATCCAGCCACTATTTGCATCTGATAAAATGAACTGCTCCTGAATGCTATACAGATGGTATTTGTTTAACAACCAATCCATCTAACTGTTCAAACTTGCAACAGCACCGAAGGAGTGGTAGTTATGAACAGTCCTTGAACAATCATAGCAATCCTGTAGTCAGTCACATTCTTGTGGTTTTTGATCATGGTCACATGTTCACTATTTGCAACCTTCCGTGTTGGATTCCCACAGGCAAAGTCAATGGAGAAACCTTTAGGAAATCTGAACTCATGATCATGTAAGGTCCTCACTTAATGATCTGCATGGCTCTCACTTAATGATGATAACTAGGAACTACCATCATTAAATGGGGCAATCACATGATATCACACTCTATAGTGTCACTTTATGATCACATGATGTAGTGATGGAAATTACAGTCCAATTACTACCTGTACCTTTTAATAAGATCTGTTAGTTGGAAAAGATGCTACGAGACTCCTACTGATTTCTAATTTTGTATTATAATCTTAATCATCATTATTTCTGATTAGAAATTGAAAACATGTAACTTTATCATATATAACTTCTTCACCTTTTTAAAATATTTTATTAAAAAGGTAATCTGCATATATAGATTTTGCTGATAGAGAAAAAAGCTGCTTGCTTCCCAGCTACTTGATGAATGAGAAAATAATCATTAACATTACATTGTTTTTCTTTTCCTTTCTTCATAGATATATTGTGAATAAAAATGAAATCAGTGACTTCTTATGGTTTGCTTGTTGAGTGTTTTTGGCTTGCTCTGTTTTGTGGATCTGCTACCCATTTATTGGCTGATAGGTAAGTAATCTGAAATGGAAACTCTAATGACAATGGCATTCAATTTTACAAGTAGTCCTGAAAATATTTATCCAGTAATCCAACAGATCCCTAACACTTAACCTCCAGATAGTTTGCTCTCCTTTCCCGCTGACTTTTTAAAAAATGCATTTTGGGGATTCATCAATCTTCCATGTACTTTTGAGACATGGAAGAGGACATCTTCCTAATGGAAGTGGTTCCTATGACTAGGAATTAACTGGTTTACCCTTTCTAATACATTGCTCATGGGTTCTCCAGCAAGAGTATTTGCAATTGACTAATGGATTATTATTATTTAAGTTGTTTTAATGCTATAGAACAAATATAAGTATACTTTGTTTAGAAGTGCAGTTAATTCCACCAAAAAACATCACCACAAAAGATCCCATAATTATTGTTTTATTAATAAGGTTCATGTAGAATTGAAAGATGTGTTTATTGAGTTGTGTTATGTTTTTGTCCATCGTAAATGAAGTGCTTCAGGCTTTTTTCAATATGAATATGACAATAAATGCTTGTGACATGGTCTGACAACATTAGTCTGTGAACATGCAACATGATAATTCATTGTATAATTTTCTTAATCTCAGTTTTATTAACAAACTACAATAGGCTAATTCTTACAACATGAAAACAGTTAAATATTGTTCATAAGCTGCTAGGGAGAGTTTACCTACAAGCTAAGCCAAAGGTAAATCTATATAAATAAAAATGTAAATGTTTGTTTGTTCAAAATCTTAAATCTCCGAAAGTTCTTCACCGATTGCTTTGAAATTTTGACACAATGTTGCATTCGAATACGCGCGTGTTTTTATATACCTACTATTCTATAGATGTCACACCTGTGACAGGTAAAAACATGCTTTTTTTGAAAAACAGCACCATCTGTTGGATGTAAATTTAACCAGACTGAGCCACAGCAACGCGTGGCCGGGTACAGCTAGTATATAATATAAAACTCATTATAGCTTAGCACAGTGATGGCAAAGCTTTTAGAGATTGAGTGCCCAAACTGCAACCCAAAACCCACTTATGCATCGTCAAGTGCTGGGTGGGTGTGGCCCATTGGGTGGGTGTGGCCCATTGGGTGGGCATAGCTGCAGTGGTAACAGCACTGGGTGGGACTAAAAAGTTCAATCAATCAATTCCAACTTTGCAAGATCTTTTTTTGTCCCGTGAGAAGTTGAAATTGACTGATTGAACCTTTTTTTTTTTTTTGCACACGGCCGTGGAGGCCTAAAGCGAAAAGGTTTTATAAAACCCAGCTGAAGGCCTAAGACTGGGGTGACAGCACGCGTGCCCACAGAGAGGGCTCTGAGTGCCGCCTCTGCCACCCATGCCATAGGTTCACCACCACTGGCTTAGCATGTTGAGTAAATTCAATTCTATTGATTCATATAGATTGAAATGCCTCTTCACCTACATATATATATGTAGTCCTTGATTTACAACTGTTCCTTTAACAACTGTTCAAAGTTTTGCCAGCACTGAAAAAAATGACTTACATCCAGTTCTCACACTTACAACTGTCATAACATCCCTGTGGCATGTGGTCAAAATTAGGCTACTTGGCAACTGGCATGTCAACAGCTGACAACAGCTACAGTGTCCTGGTGTCACATGATCATGATTTACAATGTTCTCAGGGGGCTTTTGACAAAGTCAATGGGGTAAGCTGGATTCACTTTATAACCATGGAGATTCACACATGAACACAGCAAGAAAGTTTGTAAAAGTGGGCACAACTCACTTAATGACTGCATTGCTTTGCAACAAATTCCAGTCCTGATTGTGCTCATAAGTCAAAGATTATATGTAAGTCATCTCTTATATATTTGCAGCTGAGTAAGCAGTTATAATCAAAATGAACTTAAGCTTTGTTTAGTCATTGAACAGATATAACTACATTATTAGGAAGCAAAAGAAAAACAGTTGTTTTTCTTCCAGCTGCCAGTATCCAACTATTATTTCATTATCTGCCTAGCAGGTTTTCAAGGGTGGGGCTGCTGTGTGAGGGAAAATTGGGGGTTTAGTGAGAAATGTATGTTTAAGTTGCCTTGTGATAATGGGAGGGAAGGGATTTTCCAAGAGAGTAAACTTTGTCTGTTTTTTTTTCTGAGCACAATTAGCTTCTCATAAGTAAAACATGTTATAGTACTTTATGTGATTTGGCTTTTAAAAGTCACAGCCCCCATATTGTCTTGTACTCTGAGATGAATACAATTGAAAATACTATTGCCAGAAACAGTTTAGCAGTTTGGAGAGAAATTGTTTGTTTTTTTCTATTTTATGTTGCATCTCAGAGATTTGGGCAGGTTATAGAAACAAAAAGGAACGGAGTACATCAGTATTCTGGGTTCAGGCAAAATCTATTATTTAAATAAGCCAGTATTTGTAAACCAAGTTGAAATATGACTTTAATTTGAAGTGTACTGCTAAACCCCACAGTTTGTAGTTAACTTCATAGTTTACAATTAAGCAAAAAAACAAAACAAAAAAACCTTCACACACCCTGATAAAGCATTATGTGTGAACCATACCAAGAAATTTGGTATGCAGGGGTAGGGGCAGTTTGTTACTAATGTAGTGTTATCATGCCTTTGTAACGTTAAACTTTTTTTTTTTTTATGTTTCAGTATTCTTCATAAGTGGGAAAAATTATACTTAGTTCATCATTGGCCAGTGACTGTATGCATGGTAAGATCTTCTAAAATGGATGCAATCATTTTGCTATCTGTATGTGCATGCCTATATTGAAATATTTATTTCGCTGTATCCTGAAAAGGGATAACCAGTTTCAAAACAGATGGGAAGTATTACTGAAATATGCATTTGGCCACACAATATTACATTTTATTAGTATAAAAATATTATCAGTATTGTGTCTATAGGAAGGAATCACATAATATTAATAATAGCCACATTAATATTTTTATAGTATATCAGATTCTTGGGTGTTATACAAATCATAAAAACAAACAGATAATAAAATCTATCCCCAACTCGGTGAAATAAACTTCCTAAAAACACATAAAGCAAGAAAAGTAACAGCCCCCATCATCATTACTCTTCCAAAGCCTATCTTTTAGTGCTTCATGGGAAAGCAGATTGTTTACAGATATAATCAAAGCAAAACTAACAATAAATCCATACAACTCCTTTACTATGCTCCCATCCCAGAGCCAGCAGGAAATCATCCAGCTTAAATCTTGCTAACACCAGGAACGTCCTTACTGCAAACCCAGAAAACTCCATACTGCATTGCTATCAATACAGATGTAACACACATGGTATTTTAAATGCCATGTTTTGTGATTCCCTTGGCTGAAATTCCAGGTCTGCAAATATCATTTACTATATGAAAGCTTCCTTAGTTAGTACACAAGAGCCAGTTTACTGTAGTGGTTAAGGCACCAGACTAGAAACTACTGGTAGGAGGCTGTGAGTTCTAGTCCCGCCTTAGGTACAAAGCGAGCTAGGTGACCTTGGACCAGTCACTTTCTCTCAACCCTAGGAAAAGGCAGTGGCAAACAACTTCTGAAATCTTGCCAAGAAAACTACAGTGCCAGGACTCAAAACTGATTTGAAGACACAAATGTGCACATACAGTTTCTGTGTATTGCATTTTCCCCCTTTTCACTGCTGTCACAATGTTGTCCAATTAAATTCTTTTTATTTCTTATAATTTTGGGTAAACCAATTGACTGTTTGATCTGTAGACCACTAAGGGACAGTAGAAATTACAGGTTTTGTATTTCAGTTACCATGTAGTGGTTTTCTGGATTTCCACTGGGTAGGAGATTTTTACGCCATCAGGTTACAGAGGCATAACAGCTGAGTCCTTTTGATTATGCTTTCAATTGCATGTGCTAAGCCAAGGACAGACTCCTCCATTCCAGGGTTTTATAACAGCTTAAGTTCACCACTCAACCTATGTAGGAAAAGGAAAAAGGGGACTCAGAGGTTGGAACTCCAGTCTCACTTGCAGCTAAATCCATAGTGCAGAATTGAGCACAGCCATTACTTGGAAGAAAGTGGTCCTACAAGAGACCTACCAGATAAACTGGAGGTGAGCAGATTGCTACTATTTATTGCATCACCTCATGTCACCTCCTTGGGTTATTTGGATGGACGTTCTTGAGATGAGATTCAGGACTTAAGTCATCATTTAGCTTATTCAGCTGTGTGTTAACAAGATATGGGTACTGCCCTGAAGACATGTCTACTAGAAATAATGGGTCATCTTGTGGAAGGTGTATGCGTGCAGACTAAATAGTTTCATTCAGTGAATAAATCTATTGTCTGTGCAGAGAGCCCCTTCATTTCTTGCTCATGGCTTTTGACATGAGCAGTCTTAACAGTTTTGATATCTTACGGTGAAACAAAGCTCCTATTTATATTTTACTAGTGGGTGAAATAAAAAACAAGGGCTGTTAGAAACTTCTTGGTTTCTTTCTATCAGAAAAGGAGAAGCATATACTAAGCATATTTCCCCCATGTACAGGGGAAATCCTGTCATCTTAGATTAGGAAGTTAAGATTCAGTCTTCTTGTGCTTCTTTTGCTCTCGCTATAAGAGTTGAAGCAATTTACAAAATATAATTGAATTTCAGGTGAGCAGAAAATACAGTTTGGGGATTGCTATTATTAAGAGCTGAAATACTTATTGAGTATTTCAATGGGGAATTTGCCAGAATCTCCATTATAAAGATACATATACCAACAAGCCTAATAAAAAAGCTGGAATAAAAGTAGAGTCTTCATATTCTTTTGGAATAGAACTCCTGATGTACATTTGCTTTGATATATTGTTCAGCGCTGATAGACATTGACACCCCCAACACCTACAAGGTACCACGGGATAATATTGTTTACTTTGTGGAAAAGCCAAGCTGATATCTCCATTCACTGGCTATTGTGAGCAAATCTTTTCCATTAGACTTTTTGTGAACCTACAGTAAATGCCATTGCTTCATAGCTGCTTCTCTGAACTGTACTGTTGATCAGAAACACTTGGAAATAACATGAAGATTTTCTGCTTTTAAGTGTCTCTGATACTATACTTAAGGACTGAGTTCTTGAAAGCAGTGCATTTTTCAACTTATTTCTACTGCAAAATTGGCCGAATTTCTGCTCTTCTCTTGCCAAGATAAATGTAACACATGTTATTAATTTAATGTTGTTGGCTGTAAATGGATTTGAGTTTTTAACGAAGAGTATTTTGCTAGTTCAATGAAATATTAGTGAATACAAAAAATGGCAAGCATTTTATGACTCATATTTACGATAGCCTAACAAAATGCTTTGGAAAAACAGTTGTGATAGGGTTTACTACTTTACACTTTACATTTTTTTTTGTCATATGAAAAATTACCTGCATAGGATCTTGTTAAGCAATTACTACTTTTTATAGCGATCTACAATTCTAACATGGGAGTGTTACCTTCCCTAAAGTCAGCTAACAGAACTGATTACTTTTAAGAAAGTAGCTTTTAGTTAAATATTGCCATATTCTGAACAACTTAAATCATAATGCAAGATAAGACTTTTGGTAGCTAGATGCTGCACTTAATGCTCTGAAAGATAGGGGTTTCAATAGGTGGAGAGACGGGTTGATGATACTAAGTGGAGCCACATTCTGGAATATAGCGGGAGGTCAGGATTTTCTGTTGGGGGAGTTAAAAATTATAATTTAGACATTATAGTTTCTATATACTTCTTGATCTAGAAGAGATTTTAATCCTCCCCACCAAAATAGTTTGGACCTATATATTCTCCATTTCTGGATTTCAATTAATTTGTCTTATGTGATAGTCTTCCACTAAGTCAGCTACAGTCATTTTTTAAAAAAGGAAAGCATTTATATCCAGGAAAGAACTTTAAAAGAAATTTAATAATTTCATAGGAAAGGTACAATTTCAAAGCATGTATTACTGTATCTATATATCTGAAAACATAGCTAGTTAATATTAGCATAAAATAAAAAGCAGAACTAATAATTACCTTTCCAATAATATAAAAAAATTCACAACTTCAAAAGAATCTGAAAGTATTCAGAGACATGCACCCGCCCAATTCCAACCTTCATTCAGAACAAATATGACAAGGGTGGTTAACTGTCATTTGGTCACAGATGTCATCATGGGATGGTGACCATTATAGTGAATGTAGTCAGAAAAGGTTTGTGAGGCTAAAAGGGGAATGAGAGAAAAAAGATGAAGTGCAAATTCATTTTTAATATAAGGAATAAGTAGAATATTTTACTTTTCTTAGTAGTAAGCTACATGCTTCTAAAAGGTGCTAAAGAAAGAAATAAAAACCTTGAGAAATAGGGAGCATGTCAATAGCACAGTGTTGTTTTCTTAAAACCAGAGATATATAGCTGGTTTCAAGAATTAATGGCTTATTAATCCATTTTGTCATTAAATTGAGCACTTAATATGACAAAGTATTAATTCAAAAGGTAAACATTTAAGATAAATTATTAATAAATTTTAGATTAAACATAATTCAGATTACTCTGATTTGTATCAACTGTTTTTCAAATGCTAAGTATTCTGAAAAGGCTATTTTTCAATCAGTTTACCAGTATTTTGCTTTTTATGACAATAGGACCAACCCTGTGGAGTTTTCGGTATCAGCACATCTTGATGAAAGCTTGCTAATAGTATCTCCATATAATTTTTCTGGCTTGGCATTATAACACAGCAGATTGCAGGTGTAGAACCAAATGCTTCAACACTCAATCTCCATACACATTCAATGTAACATTCCAGAAAGAATGGTAGCTGGAGAAATTACATCAAGCTGCTAATTGTATCGTAGGTTATTTCTCCCAGTTACAATATGGCCCATGAAAAATGAGATGAGTACTGTTTACCAGCTCCAGCTATTAGGCCATTTGCATCCATTTATAGCAGGGGTGTCAAACTCAATTTTATTGAGGGCCGCATCAGCACTGCGGTTGCCCTCGGGGGGCCGGGTGGGTGTGGCCAGGGTGGGTACGGCCTACTGGGTGGGCATGGCCAGCTCTACATTGTTTGCATCAAGGGTGCCTGTGGGGGCCTGGGCAGGAGCGGGACAGATCTGAGGGTCTCTGGCAGAAGGGGGTGGGACCGGGGCAAGCGCCAAGGCATGGTCCATTTCTTCATTCCTCACAAAGGGTGACACCTTCCCAGCATGCACCCAGGGGGTGGGGCCGACGCAGCAGGGGCTGTTTCCTCGCTGTTTCCAGACAGCCTTGTGGAGTTAAGACTGGATGTGTTTCAGCATAGATGGCCACCACAAAATTGTACATTGGCTCCCGGCCGGCCTGGGCCAGGGCCAAGGCAGCGGGGCCATTCCCTCATTGTTTCCAGGATGGCTTCGTGGGCCACATGAAACCACTTCGCGGGCCACATCTGGCCCCCGGGCCTTGTGTTTGACATGAATGATTTATAGGAAGGTATTATCTAAAAGCGATGGTGCACATGCATATAACTTCTAAGTTCAACTTATGCAAGTGACAATACTTGCATAGACAACTCACAAGGATTGTTCACCAAGACATCTCAGAGAAACAACAGACTTTATTCTATTGGCTGCCAGTTTGTTTCAGGACAATTTCATGTTAGGGCTATGTAGTATTTCAGAAATAATTTGGATAAATAATATTTATCCACAAAGTCCTGCACAACTTAAATCCCAGTTATCTAAGAGATAGGGAATTTAATATATGTGGGATATCTCCTTGGTGACTACACATTCAGTGTTTCACTGAAGTTTATTAAGAGTCTTTTAAATTAATAAGTAAAAGGGACTGCTGTGTTCCAAAATAAAACATTATTCTTCCACATCATTTTTATTTACTTGAGACTGTTGAACTACATCAAGGCTCTGTAGGTGTTATTGTAGATAAAAAATATAGCTATCATGATGGATAAGAACATTCCAGGAAGAAACTGCTCTTCACAGATCTTTCTAATCCATCAGGAATCTATTAGCTTAAATTACTTTCTGCTTTTTCTTCTGGGCAATATGGCAATATTTTTGAATCCTCAGCTCAGTGTTGCCCACCATCATATTTATCTTGTGAATAGGAAGCTCTGCTGTATTGTGCAGATGTTGTGAGGATGTCTGTCAGCCCAACTGAATATTGATAATTTCTGCTTTTTCCCTTAAAACACATTCTAGGGTTGTACAAAAATTTGATTCCAAGTCTAAATCAAAACAAATCAGTTAAATTCATGCTGAATCATTAAATCAGATGCTGCAATCAAATCCGAGACAAATTCAAACAACAATCACAATAATTTGAATCACAGCTGAATCAGACCCTATTTTTCCCATTCTGCATAAAAATAGTTTTCCTTTAATAACCCAATAGATTTATTTTCTCTAGATGAATGAAAATGAATGCAAAGATCCACCAATGTACTGGACAATCCATGGGCTCTGGTAAGATATAAATTTAGGAGGAAAAAAAATCTTGTGTTGCTAGTTTTAAGAGGTTGGTTCCTTCTAAGCTCATAGTATCTTATATTTGAAATATTCTGGTCTGATACCCATAGAAGGAGAAAGCTTTTATTATATGATAAATGATTTTTTATAAATGAGTTATTATAAATGATCTCCTGTGGTAGTCCATGAATCAAAATACTTATATGAAAATAACTGAATTTCTAGGTGTATGGTAGCTAAAGAATTTCCTTCTATTCACATAGTGTTAGTCAATTTCTTACATGGTCAGCAAATATTAGCGTTTGAAATATTCACATCCTATCATTAAATGATCAAATTTAATTTTAAATTTAAATGATCAAATCAATTTTAAATTTGATCATTTAAATTTAAATGATCAAATCAATTTTAATGGTGCACAATCAGTTTCATTTTTTTTAAAAAAAATAATGTTTGCCTTACATTTCTTTATTTCACTGAATATGTCCTTTAAAACAAATCTCCTTATGTGCCAGGATTTTTTTAACATGAAACAAGAATCAATAAATGTTTATAAATTAATATACAGTATTCTCTCAAATTTTAGCATACATTGTGGAACAATTTTCACTAATTTTGTTTGTAAAAATAGATTATTCACCTTGTTAACCTGTAGGCTCACAGCCCTTTTTGAATGATTAAAATGACTTTTTAAAATACAAACTTTTCAGTTTAGTGTATTGGTTATAGGACCAGGCTAGAAACTGGGAGACTGAAAGTTCTAGTCCTATCTTAGGAACACTATTCCCTCCCATCTCTGGGAAGCAGACAAGGGCAAACCACTTCCAAAAACGTTACCAGAAAAAGAGGAGCTTGTCCAGGCAGTTGCCAGGAGTCAACACTGACTCAGAGGTAGAACATAGACAGGTAGGCTTCACTTAACAACGGTAATTGGGACCAGAATTGCCAACACCAAGCAATGTGCTGATAAAATGGGATGTTGTCCGGCATGAAAGACCAGGTCCACACTTGAAGGTTTAGTTAAGCTGATTTGCAGGTAGTCCTTGACTTACGACACAACTGAGTTCAAAATTTCTATTGTTGAGCGAGACAGTTGTTAAGTGAGTTTTGGCCCATTTTACGACCTTTCTTGCCACAGTTGTTAAATGAATCACTGCAGTTGTTGAGTTAGTAACACAGTTACTTGGCTTCCCCGTTGACTTTGCTTGTCAGAAAGATCACAAAAGAGAAGCACATGACCCTGGGACACTGCAACCGTCATGAGTCAGTTGCCAAGCATCTGAATTTTGATCACGTGACCATAGGGATGCTGCAACACTAGTAAGCGAAAAACGGTCATAAGTCACTTTGTAACTTTGAACAGTCACTAAACGAACTGTGGTAAGTTGAGGACTACCGGTATTGCCTAAAGCTTATGCACAGGAATCTTCTCAACTCACAGAGTTAGATAAAGGCCAATGGCAGTCAAGGGGCTTGGACTTAATTCACTTGTGCCTATGTAAGAATTCTAAGGCTGATCTCTCTTTTAATTCTGCTCCTAGGTTCTGCCATTTCTTGCCCTACAGATGTCACATGAATGCATTGCTTAGTGCAGTGGTGGCGAACCTATGGCACGGGCACTCAGAGTCCTCTCTGTGGGCACACGCGTCGTCGCCCCAGTCCTAGACCTTCAGCTGGGTTTTATAAAACCTTTTTGCTTTAGGCCTCCGCCGCCATGTGCAAAAAAAAAAAAAAAGGTTCAATCAGTCAATTTCAACTTCTTGCGGGAAAAAAAAAGTTCTTGCAAAGTTGAAATTGATTGATTGAACTTTTTAGTCCCACCCAGTCTGCCATTACCACTGCAGCCATGCCCACCCAATGGGCCACACCCAGCCAATGGGCCACCCCCTCCCGGCACTCGACGATGCATAAGTGGGTTTTGGGTTGCAGTTTGGGCACTCGGTCTCTAAAAGGTTCGCCATCACTGGCTTAGTGACTGCAATTCTAGAAGTCTCTATGATTGCCATTAAGTGAGGATCACAGGTCATTAAACGCAGACCTTATGGGAGACCAGGACTTGCAACTTCCTGCCTTCTTCCAACAACAAAAGTCAGTGGGGAAGCTGGCAGGAATTTGCAAGCACTGGTCACAACAAGCCTTTCCTTAGGCATGGCACAAGTGCAAGTGTGGCACAAATGTGCCAAGGCCTTGGACATGTGTGATTGTGGCAAGGCTGAGAGGTGCAGCTTAAGTGCAACAAGGCTGGGGAGGTTCAGCATGAGCACAGCAAGGCAAGGATTAACTGTACATGTAGACTGTATTGAAGATAATGTAGTTTTTTTCTTTATTATGAACAAAAATAGTCTGGTTGTAATTGCTTTTCCAAGGGTTTGCTTAGGGTTGAGTAACTGTAATAGATCAGAACTGCCTTCTGATCTCCTGAAGGATTGATTTGGGCTTCTAAAATGTTTCCCAAGAAAGGAACCTCTGGAATCACTAATCATACATTTTTATGCTAAATTGCCATGATATTACATTATATAACTTTTTTCATTTTCTTAATTTTTTTAACCTTTATAATATCAAATAAGGCTGTACGTCCTATATTATCTGCTCTTAACTCTCCTCAAGACAACCCTGTGATGTCTCCGAATGCATTCCACTACTATTCAGAACAGTTGGTTTTCATCCTTTGTACTCTTTTGCTCTGCTTCTTCCCCAGGCCTGATAAAGCTGCAGAATGTAATAGAAGCTGGCACTTCAATATATCTGAGCTTAAGGTATGAATCAAATAAATTATACGTACTGAATACTTGAAGAAAAACTATAATAATAATTAATTCAAGAATTTGACTGGACTCAGAGAAGCTTTAGGATATTCTGCCAAAGCAGTATTATTTATTAATACACCTCAATCAGTGAACATTTATTACCAAGCCAGACGCTAGAGAAAGAGGATGGTAGCTTTCATTCTTGAGTCCCTTTCTAAATAATTTGCAGAGTTGCCTATACATTCCAATATTATCATTTTCACATGTTTTCTAAAGCTGTTATGTGAAGTATTTTATAGATACAAGGTTATTTTATACAGCCAATTGGGTGTAGTGATTAAAGTGCTGGTCTAAAAACCAGGAGATTGTGAGTTCTAGTCCTGCCTAATACATGAAAGGGGGGCAGTCACTCTCTCTCATTCCAACTCACCTCACAGGGTTATGTTCACCATCTTCGATTATTTATAAAATAATAAAGGGATCAAAATCTAATAAAATAAAATAAATACTCAGTGAGGAAATCTAGGTGGAGTTTGCATCATATCCTTGCTTTTTAATTATACAGGATTTTTTTTATTATTGCTAGGATTTCATGGAAGACATGAAAGAATATTGGCCAGATATACTACATGTAAACCATACTTATTTCTGGTGAGTTGTGTCACATTTAACCCTATTGACAACTTTGCAAAAATGCTTAATTTTATTTGTCTTTCTAAATGAAACACCCTAGGTAACTACAGGATATGCAGATAATATAAACTATGGATTTCTGTCAATTATTTTGTTTCAGCATTAATGCTTTCTTAAATAATATAATATATTAAATAATATACTATATTTCGGCATATAATATAGATGGTATTTTTGTCCCCCACAGGAGTTCAAGAGTAGAGTTCAGTTTTAATGTTTTCAGTCAAAATAATCTTTAAGAATATTCAATTAATTGTTTTTGGCCTAATTATATCCTATTACATAGGTCCCCAACCTTTTGAGAACCAGGGACCGATTCCGTGGAGAGAGGTTTTTCTGTGGACCAGAAGGGGCATGGTTTCATGTACTGCCTGCATCCCGCAGATAGGGCTCTGCTTGTTTGTGCGGACCGGTTTCTGGCATGCCACGGACCGGGGGTTGGCGACCCCTGTCCTATTTCATTATCTTGTAAAGTACCCAGTGTATTGATTACTAAAATAAATCCATTAAGCTCGTATTATGTACAATAGACTGTACTGTGAGTACTTTGCTTCAATTCCATAAAGCTACTTTGAACATGAAGAATAGTATCTTGGCACATTAACATAGTTGTATTGTTATCTAGGATTATAAACTGTCCTTTGCAGCTACTGCACAATTTCAGAAAATGATACAACTGCTTTCATATGTTTCAGAGCTATGTGCTATGCTCATATTCCTATACTCTTCAAAGCACCTTTCTGGAATTAAATCTGAAGCATTTGAGAGCTCTAGTATGTAATATCCATTGATTCTGAGTAAAGAAAGGTTAAAAGCTTCCCCAAGTCAAACTTGATTTTAGGAGACTACATGAACCTATCCATGTAAGATATCTTCTATAACTACAGTTTTGACTGCACCTTTTTGTGCTTATTTTTAAAAGATGAACAGATATACAGTATTGTACTAATAGCTGTAATTTTTAAGCACTTGATGATCTTCAATGAAGAAGTAATTTGACTGCATTACTATTCATATCCTTAACCCCAATTTGCTGCATCATTTTGAGTGCCTTTAGCTTATCTGTTTAAAATAGAAGCATTACAATCTAGGCATTAAAGGAAAATGAGTTAGGTACTTTATTATATTCTCCCTACTATACAAAAATCTCTCCAGACTGCTTGCCTTCTCATGGGAACAGAGAAATAAGGTACTATGGAGCTTAAAGTGGGGGGGGGGGGAGGAAAGCAAGGCTAATCCCCCATTTGAGACTCACTGTCAAGCCGTCGTGTCTTGGCGCTGCACAAACCAGCCAGCAAGCAGGAACGTTAGACATATGGTAGTTTAATCACTCCATGTAGGTTAAAGTCAGCACTGGGAGGCGTTCGCTCCCAATGCCTTACATAGCATGTGTTCCGGCCCCACCCTTGTGGATACGCCCCGGCCCCACCCACCTCCCAAGCCACCATCCTA
>NW_015386211.1:508820-512606 GCF_001527695.2 Protobothrops mucrosquamatus | reverse complement strand
CTGTCGGGCCCTGTGAGGCGCAGAGTGATGACGTCAGAGGAGGGCGGCGGCATCGGCGGCTGCGGC
Source organism: Protobothrops mucrosquamatus (assembly GCF_001527695.2). NCBI lineage: Eukaryota > Metazoa > Chordata > Lepidosauria > Squamata > Viperidae > Protobothrops > Protobothrops mucrosquamatus. Next base: position 512,540 of record NW_015386211.1, on the reverse strand, counting down.
GGCATCGGCGGCTGCGGCGGCGTCGCCGGAACGATAGGTCGGTTGGCTTTCCAGGACTGCATCTCGGGCAAGGTAACCGGGTCGGTTGGGAGGTAGGCCGTACGCGGCTGGGGCGGCCTCGCAGGGCCCGACACTCCTCTCTGCCTGGCTAGGTGTTTCCCAACAATATATAGACTATTAGTATGTAACTCTTTAAAGAGCCACAACTTTCCCAGAATCAGAGTTACTATAGAGAACGTCACAGAATCCCTGGAGCATGTGCTTTGTAGAACACAGGAGTGTAAACGTAACACCTATTTCCAGTTTGCTAAAGCTGCTTTAAGCACTGTAAACAGGAACTACAGGTAGTTACGAGTGTAATGGAGCCTGCCCATTCCACTCGTAACTCGAAAACTCGTGGAAATCTCATACCTCGAACGAGATCATTCCCATGCTCGTTAAGATGAACATGGCTTGTTAGGTAAACATGAGGTATCTCGGTGAGGAAGGCCATGGAGGGCCTAGTGAAGGAACAGGCCCCTAAGCCCTCTCCGACCCACTAAGATACCTCATGCTTTCCCCTCCCTTTCTGCTGCGCCAGACTCACCTTAAAAAGATCCATCTCCTCTCTGCCGTGGTTCCTATTGCCACCCGGATCTGAGGCTGGGGGACGCTTCCGTGGACCTCCAGTGGTCCGATCTGGGCACCGGAGGCCTTCTCCAGGCTGCTGCCACCCGAATCTGAGGCCAGGTGACACGCGGCCCTCTGGCGGCCCGTTTCTGAGTGGCAACAGCCTGGAAAAGGCCTCCAGCGCCTGGATCTTGCGTGATCTTGCATTACTTTAGGCTTCCATTCTCTAAGAATGCACCAAAGGCCTAGAGTAGCCAAGAAAGCAAAATATCTCGATCTTCGCAGGGTGAGTATTGAAGGCCTGGTGCCTAGGGAGATCCAGGCCGGGGGTGGGGAGGGAGGGAATAACCAGTCGCTCGTAAGGGCGAATGACTGCCATGATGCTGCAATATTCATAATTTTGAGACTTGCTCATAGGCACTAGGGGGTGCTTATCGCATAACTTCAAATGAGCGTTGAGGGAACACTTGTAACTCAGGGATTACTTGTATATTCATACTCCTCTAAACCGCAAAGATCATTTTCTAAATTATTTCTGAAATACTACATAGCCTTAACATGAAATAATAATTAAGCTAAGATTTTTTTTGAAATGGCTGTTTATTTATTAACTTCACTTATATAGCTGCATATCTTGCAATTGCAACTAAGTAATTATGTAAATATTATTTGTTTATGGAACATGCACACTCCCTTAGTTTGATTAGATTCTAAGCAGTTTAAAAGGAACCAACCACATTGCAGTACTGTGGCCCATAGGCAGTTCAAATGCAATTCCACATTGGGAACATGGCAGTAACCACAATACTATAAAGCAGAAATATATAAACACAGCATTAAAACTGAGGAATGAGGAATGAAAAATGCAGACTATATTATAAGATGCCATATATTTCCCTTAAGTCTGCCTTATGAATTCATCCCACAAGGAAAAAAAATGACTGCTTTAAGAGTTGAACATATAATCTTCTGTTTTATACTAGAACTGCCTCTATTTTTCTAATTTGTAACCTTGATGGAAGTAAAGTTTCAGTACTGACAATATTCAGTGAAAAAAAGTATTCAGCAATTAACCTTTGTTATTCTGTGACTCCGTCAAGTTGGTAGCAACGTCCTTGATATGCAACAAAATGAATATTTGTTAGGTACAAGGACAAGATTATTTTCTTTTCATTTGACAAAATAAAAACAAAGATAGCTTTTCTTTACACTGTGTGGTTTCCATAGTTTCTAGTTCCACATGAAACATGATTTTTTTTAATGTTTTTTAAGTGCTAGATTTTCTTGCTTTTGAAAAGCAATTCACGACTCCAAACCATTGCAGGTGTCTTAACCATCACACCTTCACTTCTCTTGTCATTTAATTTAAATTATTCATCAAAAGAAATCCCTTTCTCAGTAGAAAAAGAACTTCTACCCATGAGACTACCCAAGTATATATAAATACTTCATATATATTAAGGAGATAACAATTATATATATAAATGTCCCAGGAGTTTGTGAAATACACATTGTACCCAATGGTGGGATTCAAATATGTGAACAACCGGTTCTCTGTGTGGATGCTGCTTCCAGAAGTCCATTCTGGGCCTTGGCAACAAAAAATTAGCTACTGGTTCTGCCGAACTGGTGTGAACTGGCTTAATCCCACCACTGATGGTACCATTTATAGCAGACATGTCAAACTCACGACGTCACGTGACATCGCGCAACATATCGGGCTGGTTTTGCCATTGTCGGCAATGGGGTGAGCACAGCTTCCATGTGACGCGTCCGGCCAGTAGGCCGGCAGTTTGACACCCCTGATTTATAGTGTCCCCAAGGAATCATAGTTTTGTGTTCTGCCCTGAGTTCATTGGAGTTGGGCAGTCAATAAATTTAAATAAATAAGAAAATGATCTATAGAAGTTGTTATAGTTGCAAAACATGTATGCATTGTCATACAGAAATGTAAGGATAATATCTAACGTTAGATCTGTTTTATCTAATAGTATCTCTTAGGAAGAACAGTTACTAAACCTAACTTTATGTCGAGGTTTCTAGATTTTGCAGTGGGCAAAGTGGTAGACTGGACTCACAAGTGAGATTTTCTTCTCAAATAAATATTAGAAGATTACAGAATTTTGGTGCAGCTTTCCAAATACATTGGTGCTTGAAGATACTACTTAATTTTTTTACCTTTTTTCTTTACATAGGAAACATGAATGGGAAAAACATGGGACATGTGCAGCTGAATTAGAGGTTCTTAACTCACAAAAAAAGTATTTTCAGAAGGCACTGGAACTCTACAGAAAAATTGACCTTAACAGGTGAGGAAAATTATTTTCTCAGAGTCTCTGCTACTCTTAACTTCATGTAAGACTCTCTGATAAAAAACATGCATATTTCATTGGCTGTGATGGAATGTCTAACAGGCTCTGGGGGCATAATGAGAGAATACAGTTGTTACAGGAGGAAGCAGGGCTATTACAAAAAAGCTTTCCAATTTGGGGAGGGGGAAACATGAGAAGGAGACTCAGAATAACTCCATATGCTACATGTAAGTTGAGATAGAGAATTCTTTTGGCAGCTTTTCCAGATTCTGTTATCCTATCATACCAGAATTACAAATCTTTACAGAAATAAAAGTGGTTCTTCCTGAGTTTGCCAGTTATGGAGGGTTTGGCATTAACAGATATAATGCTTCCTTAGAAGTTCAAAAATGTTTGTTGGGGGAAGTTGCTGTTGCATAACAAAAACATTATAGCACCCCTTAGTCTTGAATCCATTGGTGTTGCTGAGATCTCTCTCTCAGTCTCAGTGTTGGATGGAAGATTCCAACTCTAGGAATTATACTACACAATGTGTTTGTGTTCTCTTTAATGTAAATTTAAACTTCAAGCATCCATGAAGTTTAGAACCAGGAAAGGATTAAAAAAAAGGCATCACTAAGTGCCAGTCCAAGACAATTGTGGCTAAAAGCATTTGTTCTGTATGTGATTATCAAATATAAATATTAAATGAACATGAGAAATTTAGATACTGTGGATCAATAAATGAAATGCAATTCCTCAAATTAGTCATAAAAATCAAACAAGATACCATTATATCTATGCACATATTCTTGAGACA
>NW_015386211.1:477052-508720 GCF_001527695.2 Protobothrops mucrosquamatus | reverse complement strand
TGAGCTTAAGGTATGAATCAAATAAATTATACGTACTGAATACTTGAAGAAAAACTATAATAATAATTAATTCAAGAATTTGACTGGACTCAGAGAAGCTTTAGGATATTCTGCCAAAGCAGTATTATTTATTAATACACCTCAATCAGTGAACATTTATTACCAAGCCAGACGCTAGAGAAAGAGGATGGTAGCTTTCGTTCTTGAGTTCCTTTCTAAATAATTTGCAGAGTTGCCTGTACATTCCAATATTATCATTTTCACATGTTTTCTAAAGCTGTTATGTGAAGTATTTTATAGATACAAGGTTATTTTATACAGCCAATTGGGTGTAGTGATTAAAGTGCTGGTCTAAAAACCAGGAGATTGTTGAGTTCTAGTCCTGCCTAATACATGAAAGGGAGGGCAGTCACTCTCTCTCATTCCAACTCACCTCACAGGGTTATGTTCACCATCTTCGATTATTTATAAAATAATAAAGGGATCAAAATCTAATAAAATAAAATAAATACTCAGTGAGGAAATCTAGGTGGAGTTTGCATTATATCCTTGCTTTTTAATTATATAGGATATTTTATTATTATTGCTAGGATTTCATGGAAGACATGAAAGAATATTGGCCAGATATACTACATGTAAACCATACTTATTTCTGGTGAGTTGTGTCACATTTAACCCTATTGACAACTTTGCAAAAATGCTTAATTTTATTTGTCTTTCTAAATGAAACACCCTAGGTAACTACAGGATATGCAGATAATATAACAACAAGATATGCAGATAATATAAACTATGGATTTCTGTCAATTATTTTGTTTCACCATTAATGCTTTCTTAAATAATATAATATATTAAATAATATACTATATTTCGGCATATAATATAGATGGTATTTTTGTCCCCCACAGGAGTTCAAGAGTAGAGTTCAGTTTTAAGGTTTTCAGTCAAAATAATCTTTAAGAATATTCAATTAATTGTTTTTGGCCTAATTATATCCTATTACATAGGTCTCCAACCTTTTGAGAACCAGGGACCGGTTCCGTGGAGAGGTTTTTCTGCGGACCAGAAGGGGCATGGTTTCATGTACTGCCTGCATCCCACAGATAGGACTTTGCTTGTTTGCGCGGACCGGTTTCTGGCATGCCATGGACCGGGGGTTGGCGACCCCTGTCCTATTACATTATCTTGTAAAGTACCCAGTGTATTGATTACTAAAAGAAATCCATTAAGCTTGTATTATGTACAATAGACTGTACTGTGAGTACTTTGCTTCAATTCCATAAAGCTACTTTGAACATGAAGAATAGTATCTTGGTACATTAAAATAGTTGTATTGTTATCTAGGATTATAAGCTGTCCTTTGCAGCTACTGCACAATTTCAGAAAAAGATACAACTGCTTTCATATGTTTCAGAGCTAGGTGCTATGCTCATATTCCTATACTCTTCAAAGCATCTTTCTGGAATTAAATCTGAAGCATTTGAGAGCTCTAGTACGTAATATCCATTGATTCCGAGTAAAGAAAGGTTAAAAGCTTCCCCAAGTCAAACTTGATTTTAGGAGACTACATGAACCTATCCATGTAATATGTCTTCTATAACTACAGTTTTGACTGCACCTTTTTGTGCTTATTTTTGAAAGATGAACAGATATACAGTATTGTACTAATAGCTGTAATTTTTAAGCACTTGATGATCTTCAATGAAGAAGTAATTTGACTGCATTACTATTCAGATCCTTAACCCCAATTTGCTGCATCATTTTGAGTGCCTTTAGCTTATCTGTTTAAAATAGAAACATTACAATCTAGGCATTAAAGGAAAATGAGTTAGTTACTTTATTATATTCTCCTTATAATACAAAAATCTCTCCAGACTGCTTGCCTTCTCATGGGAACAGATAAATAAGGTACTATGGAGCTTAAAGTGGGGGGGGGGGGGAGGAAAGCAAGGCTAATCCCCCATTTGAGACTCCTCTCTGCCTGGCTAGATGTTTCCCAACAATATATAGACTATTAGTATGTAGCTCTTTACAGAGCCACAACTTTCCCAGAATCAGAGTTACTATAGAGAACATCACAGAATCCCTGGAGCATGTGCTTTGTAGAACACAGGAGTGTAAACGTAACACCTATTTCCAGTTTGCTAAAGCTGCTTTAAGCACTGTAAACAGGAACTACAGGTAATTACGAGTGTAATGGAGCCTGCCTATTCCACTCATAACTCGAAAACTCATGGGAATCTCATACCTCGAACGAGATCATTCCCATGCTCGTTAAGATGTACATGGCTCGTTAGGTAAACATGAGGTATCTCAGGGTGAGGAAGGCCATGGAGGGCCTAGTGAAGGAACAGGCCCCTAAGGCCTCTCCGACCCACTAAGATACCTCATGCTTTCCCCTCCCTTTCTGCTGCGCCAGACTCACCTTAAAAAGATCCGTCTCCTCTCTGCCGTGGTTCCTATTGCCACCCGGATCTGAGGCTGGGGGACACTTCCATGGACCTCCGGTGGTCCGATCCGGGCACCGGAGGCCTTCTCCAGGCTGCTGCCACCCAAATCTGAGGCCAGGTGACACGCAGCCCTCTGGCGGCCTGTTTCTGAGTGGCAACAGCCTGGAAAAGGCCTCCAGCGCCTGGATCTTGCATTACTTTAGGCTTCCATTCTCTGTGAATGCACCAAAGGCCTAGAGTAGCCAAGAAAGCAAAAGATCTCGATCTTCGCAGGGTGAGTATTGAAGGCCTGGTGCCTAGGGAGATCCAGGCCGGGGGTGGGGAGGGAGGGAATAACCAGTCACTCGTAAGGGCGAATGACTGCCATGGTGCTGCAATATTCATAATTTTGAGACTTGCTCATAGGCACTAGGGGGTGCTTATCGCATAACTTTGAATGAGCGTTAAGGGAACGCTTGTAACTCAGGGATTACTTGTATATTCATACTCCTCTAAACCGCAAAGATCATTTTCCAAATTATTTCTGAAATACTACATAGCCTTAACATGAAATAATAATTAAGCTAAGATTTTTTTTTTAAATGGCTGTTTATTTATTAACTTCACTTATATAGCTGCATATCTTACAATTGCAACTAAGTAATTATGTAAATATTATTTGTTTATGGAACATGCACACTCCCTTAGTTTGATTAGATTCTAAGCAGTTTACAAGGAACCAACCACATTGCAGCACTGTGGCCCATATGCAGTTCAAATGCAATTCCACATTGGGAACATGGCAGTAACCACAATACCATAAAGCAGAAATATATGAACACAGCATTAAAACTGAGGAATGAGGAATGAAAAATGCAGACTATATTATAAGATGCCATATATTTCCCCTAGGTCTGCCTTATGAATTCATCCCACAAGGAAAAAAATGAAGAGTTGAACATATAAACTGTTTTATCTTCTGTTTTATACTAGAACTGCCTCTATTTTTCTAATTTGTAACCTTGATGGAAGTAAAGTTTCAGTACTGACAATATTCAGTGAAAAAAAAGTATTCAGCAATTAACCTTTGTTATTCTGTGACTCCGTCAAGTTGGTAGCAACGTCCTTGATATGCAACAAAATGAATATTTGTTAGGTACAAGGACAAGATTATTTTCTTTTCATTTGACAAAATAAAAACAAAGATAGCTTTTCTTTACACTGTGTGGTTTCCATAGTTTCTAGTTCCACATGAAACATGATTTTTTTTAATGTTTTTTAAGTGCTAGGTTTTCTTGCTTTTGAAAAGCAATTCACGACTCCAAACCATTGCAGGTGTCTTAACCATCACACCTTCACTTCTCTTGTCATTTAATTTAAATTATTCATCAAAAGAAATCCCTTTCTCAGTAGAAAAAGAACTTCTACCCATGAGACTACCCAAGTATATATAAATACTTCATATATATTAAGGAGATAACAATTATATATATAAATGTCCCAGGAGTTTGTGAAATACACATTGTACCCAATGGTGGGATTCAAATATGTGAACAACTGGTTCTCTGTGTGGATGCCACTTCCAGAAGTCCATTCTGGGCCTTGGCAACAAAAAATTAGCTACTGGTTCTGCCGAACTGGTGCGAACTGGCTTAATCCCACCACTGATGGTACCATTTATAGCAGACATGTCAAACTCACGACGTCACGTGACATCGCACAACATATCGGGCTGGTTTTGCCATTGTCGGCAATGGGGTGGGCACAGCTTCCATGTGACGCGTCCGGCCAGTGGGCCGGCAGTTTGACACCCCTGATTTATAGTGTCCCCAAGGAATCATAGTTTTGTGTTCTGCCCTGAGTTCATTGGAGTTGGGCAGTCAATAAATTTAAATAAATAAGAAAATGATCTATAGAAGTTGTTATAGTTGCAAAACATGTATGCATTGTCATACAGAAATGTAAGGATAATATCTAACGTTAGATCTGTTTTATCTAATAGTATCTCTTAGGAAGAACAGTTACTAAACCTAACTTTATGTCGAGGTTTCTAGATTTTGCAGTGGTCAAAGTGGTAGACTGGACTCACAAGTGAGATTTTCTTCTCAAATAAATATTAGAAGATTACAGAATTTTGGTGCAGCTTTCCAAATACATTGGTGCTTGAAGATACTACTTAATTTTTTTACCTTTTTTCTTTACATAGGAAACATGAATGGGAAAAACATGGGACATGTGCAGCTGAATTAGAGGTTCTTAACTCACAAAAAAAGTATTTTCAGAAGGCACTGGAACTCTACAGAAAAATTGACCTTAACAGGTGAGGAAAATTATTTTCTCAGAGTCTCTGCTACTCTTAACTTCATGTAAGACTCTCTGATAAAAAACATGCATATTTCATTGGCTGTGATGGAATGTCTAACAGGCTCTGGGGGCATAATGAGAGAGTACAGTTGTTACAGGAGGAAGGAGGGCTATTACAAAAAAGCTTTCCAATTTGGGGAAGGGGAAACATGAGAAGGAGACTCAGAATAACTCCATATGCTACATGTAAGTTGAGATAGAGAATTCTTTTGGCAGCTTTTCCAGATTCTGTTATCCTATCATACCAGAATTACAAATCTTTACAGAAATAAAAGTGGTTCTTCCTGAGTTTGCCAGTTATGGAGGGTTTGGCATTAACAGACATAATGCTTCCTTAGAAGTTCAAAATTGTTTGTTGGGGGAAGTTGCTGTTGCATAACAAAAACATTATAGCACCCCTTAGTCTTGAATCCATTGGTATTGCTGAGATCTCTCTCTCAGTCTCAGTGTTGGATGGAAGATTCCAACTCTAGGAATTATACTACACCATGTGTTTGTGTTCTCTTTAATGTAAATTTAAACTTCAAGCATCCATGAAGTTTAGAACCAGGAAAGGATTAAAAAAAAAGGCATCACTAAGTGCCAGTCCAAGACAATTGTGGCTAAAAGCATTTGTTCTGTATGTGATTATCAAATATAAATATTAAATGAACATGAGAAATTTAGATACTGTGGATCAATAAATGAAATGCAATTCCTCAAATTAGTCATAAAAATCAAACAAGATACCATTATATCTATGCACATATTCTTGAGACAGATAAGAAGAACAAAGATGAGGAACCCAGCACTTTGGAAAAATAGTCTCAGTTGATACAATTTGAAATATTTTGTAAATACTCAGTTCTTATAGGTTGCTAGCTATTCTTTTTCAATTTCATCTCTGGCAGGACACCGTAAACTATGCACCATTATTTTACTAATGCCAACATTTGGTCAAACTACATAAGCTAGAAGCTTTGTCTAGAAGCCTGTCTGCCATAAAACATTTTCCTAATGAAGAATTAGTAAAAGAGCTTTCAAGGATCCTAGCATTCCCTGAAACATACAGCAGGAATTTTAAATCTGTTTTTAGAAAATTGATAAAATTGATGTCATATAATCTTTATCAGTGTACAATGTATAGTAGCCCTAAAATGAGTGGATTACTTTGTGAACATTGTAAGGCTTCATTTATTATATTGATTATCAATCCAGCATTACTACACCCAATATTCCAGTTATATACAATAGGTCTTATAACAATTTTAAGAGAAAATAAGCAACAAAAATGTAGTACTAAATACAAAAATACAATTTTAGATATACTGTGTAGCTGAAAAACACTGGACTTCTTGAAGTTTTATGTATATTTTCTGTCTAATCTTTTACATGTGGGAAAATAATGATGAATGACTATCTATAGTGTAATTGTATGTAGTGAATTCTGTCTTTTTAATGCTAGATAAGAGTTCTTTCTCTTTCAGTTTTCTCTCGAAAGTTGGGATAAAGCCAGGCTCTACCTACTATCAGGTGAGAGAAAAGCTCACTTGGCATTGCATTCTGCAAAACTGTAGCCTTTAAAAGTTGTTGTTGTTGTTGTATAATACTTAGTGGTGAATAGAATCTAATTAAGTCTTTCCACTGAAGAAGTAATTCCATTAGAACAGGGGTGTCAAACATGCAATGTCACATGACGTGTCACGACGTATCGCAACTTTTTTTCCATTGCCGGCAATGGGGTGGGCGCGGTTTTGGCATGATGCATCTGGCCCGCGGGCCGGCAGTTTGACACCCCTGCATTAGAAGAACAAACGTATCTAATCAAGATTCATTTCAGGGAATTTAAGGGTTTTCCAAAGCAAACTTTGGGAAGAAGGATGAAAAGAGACAATTCTTTTACAAATGCAGACTTTCATCTCATAACTTGTGTGTTTCTATTTTTCTTATTTTCATACAGAGTTTTCTTAATTCTAAACTATGAGAACACATCTTTAATTAAACAGATGCTTCATTCTTTTTATGTTATTTATTTCATGTTTAAATCTTCAGCTGACAGCCATCAAAGAAGCTCTTGAAAGCTTTTACAATGTAATGCCAAAGATTCAGTGTATTCCTCCTGAAGAGGTACATATTTCTCTTAATGACTTTCTAGTTAATGTTTAATCATTCTTTTCTAAAAACATTGTTTTTAATATTTGGAAGATTGAAAATTAAATACATCTAGTTATTTAATCATTCTTTCAGATGCATATTCAGTACAGACTTATCAGTCTGCCCTCAACAATGATGAAAATCTCCCTTTCCTTTCCTTTCCTTTCTTTTCCTTTCCTTGTTTTCATATGGTTTAGGTTTATGGAAATATATGGATGAAATCTTTCCTTTTCAAGTGGACCTTTGTATAATTATATTGCAGATCAGTTGGTTTAAAAAAACCTGTAGGTGATCCAGAAAGTATGATGTCTGAGGTCTTTTTTGGACTAGCCAGTGACATTTTTGGCTACTTTGTTTACCTGTTTCATTGATGAAGTGGCCAGCCAGTGCCAGTTGAAAAACTGATTGTCATTTCTCATTGGTGGTATATGAGCCGTGGTGACGCAGTGGTTAGAATGCAGTACTGCAGGCTACCTTCTGCTGACTGCCGGCTGCCAGCAATTCAGCAGTTCGAGTCTCACTGGCTCAAGGTTGACTCAGCTTTTCCATCCTTCTGAGGTCGGTAAAATGAGGACCCAGATTGTTGGGGGAAATATGCTGACTCTGTAAACCGCGTAGAGAGGGCTGTAAAGCATTGTAAAGCGATATATAAGTCTAAGTGCTATTGCTATATTTGATGAAGGGGCACTACTTGAGAAAACATTTTCTAAAGTTCTACCTAAGTAGAAAATGCACAGCCTTTTGCATCTGTTGACTGAAGCTATTATTTTTTATGAGATCTATTTTAGGTGTATGGGTTTTAAAATATTTCCAAGGAACAGCTTCATTTTGAATACTTTTAATGCCATTTAACAGCAATAAAATATAATCTATGAAATCAATATGCACTTTCAAGTACAGCTTATTTCTGTACAAGGTTATTGACTTCAAACTGTGCTCATTTTTTCCCATTGCTGGAAGTACTGCTTTGAGCAAAATAGTTCATAAAGTTTACCGCTGTATATCAATATAGGCTTAATTTATCTCTTGGCCATCTAATTTCTGTTCTGGAAAAAAATCTTGCTCAGTATTATTCCAAGTAGTAGATATTAAGTTTATTGTGTTGTTTGGTAACTATAAATGTAGTATAACATGCAGATGCAACTGTTAGCTTCTGAAGATTAAATTCATTCTGCTGAACTGTCAGTCATTGAGATATCAATAATTCCTTTATAAACTTTCCTATACTACTTTTTCTATAGTGTTGTTTTATTTTTCTTCTGCAGGGACGGCTACAAGTAATAGGCCAGATTAAATTCTGCTTTACCAAGGAGTTTACTCTGAGAAATTGTACAGAGGAACAATCTGGTTTATCTTCTGCACTTGAAGATGACTTTTTCAGAACAGAGGATCTGTCAGTTTGTAATGATACTTTGACTTACTATCCTTCACATATGAAAATTTATAAACATTTTGTTGCAAATGTTGTTGTAACTTAGGAAAGTTGAACTTTTTAAGTTTTTTCTGGTGGGGAACAATTATGCATTGGATTTATACAGCAACACCATCTGTGAAGCTAGTATTAAGGGCTTTCTTTGTGTTTTGATTGGTGACTGCTTGTTTCGTTAAAATTGCTGTCCATATATAATGTACTTTTTCTTCAATAAAATTGGCTTATTTTTCATTTTTCTCAAATTTATTAAGTGTTATTTTTAAATCAATATCAGTTGCAAAATTATTGCAATCTGTTAGTGATCTGCAATGTTCGTGACAAAATTTATTTAGCTACCTAAAAAAAACCTCGGCATATATTTGCATCAAATACAAGATTGTAGCAATTCATCAAGAAAAAATCAACTAGAGCAGTAGATAGCCATCCTTAGGCAGCCTTATATTATATATTTTAAAAGCCCCAAACAAATGGTAAAGCATATAACTGTCTGGTTTGGTACAGCAACCAAACAGGACAGTTAGGACTGCAGAAAAAACAATTGCAACCAGCCTGCCTTCCATTGAAGACCTGTATCCTGCAAGAGCCAGAAAGATGGCTGAGAAAATATCTACAAACCCCTCACATCCTGGACATAAACTACTTCAACTCCTCCCCTCAGGATGCTGCTATAAAGCCTTGCATGCCAAAACAACTAGACACTAAGACAATTTTTTCTCTTGTGCCACCACTCTGCTGAATACCTTATTACAATACTGTCTTATGTTTAAGGATATTTACCCATGTAGTATGGCTATATTACTATTATGCTTCTCATCTTTTCTACTACCTTCTCCTGTTGGTATCTTATGATTATATTACTTTGTTGTTTGTATGTACATTGAGAGCTTGTGCACCAGAGACAAAATCCTTATGCGTCCAATCACACTTGGCCAATCAAGTGTTCTCTTCTCTTCTATTTCTATTATTTCTATTCAAATTCAACATCAAAGTAACTGCTATGTTATAATGAGTATGTGAGAGTAAAATACTCTAGAAAGAACAGGTGGTGGAACCTTATCCTTTCATTTTTTTCTAGAAGTACCTTTCCTAAAAATTACTCATGATTATATATCATTAAGAAATATTATTCATTGATGCAATGTGATTCAGGCTTTGTATTTTACTATTGAGTTGATAATTAATCAGCCACATACTATTCAATTTTCTTCCTATTCATATCAAATTATTTTGCATTACATAATTGAGCCCAAGACGGTGTCATTTTCCAGAGAGAGAGAAAAATGGACCTTGTAGCAATAATTTTCTTAAATATCAAAGCTTCCCTGAAATTGAAAAGTTTTAAAGTAGACCCATTTATCTCTTAGTTTGATATGGCATTCTTGGGGGAGAGCTGATTCCTGGTTTTATCCAATCTGACTGATCAATAAAACAAATTGATAGAAGTTTATTATTTAGAGTTACAGGTAGACCTTGACTTATAACCATTTGTCTAGCCACCGTTCAAAATTACAATGGCATTGAAAAAAAGTATTTTATGACCATTCCTTGCACTTACAACCATTGCAGCATCCCCACAGTCATGGGATCAAAATTGGGACACTTGGCAACCGTCATATTTACGATGGTTTCAGTGTCCCAGGTTACGTGATTACCATTTGCAACTTTCTCAGCTGGTTTCCAACATGCAAAGTTAACAACTGCAGTGGTTCACTTAGCAACTGTGGCAAAAAAAGTCATAAAATCAAACACATCTCACTTAATCACCTTGCTTAGCAATAGAAATTCTGGCCCAAATTGTGATCACAAGTCAAAAACTACCTGTATTTGTTATATCGTATCTTATTATTCTTTGGAGGAATCCAGGAGGAAATATAAAATCTCACTTTATATTTAATCAACATATCAGTTTCGTACGGTAGATTAGTATGAGAGATCATTAAAACAGTGGAATTCCTATGTATAATCAAAATAAGAAAAAATACTCTCAGAAAAATGGGTAAATGGTCCTCAGAATAAAATGTATGTAAAGCATTCTAATAATAACAAATAGATATAATTCAGAGCCTAAGATAATGATTGCATTCTTTAGGCTTTTTCTTCTCATCATCCTGAATTAAAAATATTTGGCCATTTCTTGTATGTCTTGGGAATTATCAAATCCGTGTTGACTTAATGATCCTTTTTAGCCTGAGAAGTACTGGTTCCTAACTTGCTAACTTCATGCACATTCATCTGCTCTCTTCCAAAAATATGTGTAATTTCAAAAATAGATGTCATGTTTTAATTTGTTGTAATATTACACAGTAATTTTACTTACCTTGTAGGAGTGGAAAGATTTCTTTTAGCTACTACTGTATTTAGAAAATTGCAAATGAAACAGAGTCTTAATATCAATGTGCTTTTAAAGTTGATTTTGTGCAGTGGTAAAGAATGTATTTAAGCACACAAGATTCACTACATAAATGGGATTCTTGTGACTAACATGAGTGAATAAACATACAGTATATCAAGATTTATCTACAGATTTGTACCAGCTTATTTTTTTTAGGACTCCTGTCTGGTCTAGTAATCACCTATCCCTATGATTAGTACTTTTTCTTGCTTGCATATGTATTCACACACACAAGGACTTATACTGGGGCTTTACAAATATAAATACATGATGGCAACATCACACTAGGAGATTCTACATTTCTATTCTTTAAAAAACAGCTACTGACAGCATGGTGAATCATCACATAGTGAGTACAATGTGCTACCAATTCTTATTCTTTCTCAGAAACCTTGAGAAGATTACAGTGTCTGTAATTTCCTGAAGATGTTTTACTACCTGGGGCATTTCTTAAATGGTATAATTTAAATAATTGATCAATTGTTTGTTACCCCATTTTTTCCACACAAGCAAGTACTTGAGATTCAAATAAATTGGTGTTCAGATTCCAGTGGAAATATTGTTGAAATCTGGCCCATAATCATATTCCTAAACACTTTCAAAAGGAACTGGTGAAGTAAGGACCTGTTAAGATTTTTCCAGATAAGTTGCTTTTTCTTGGGGTCTACATCCAGGAGAATTCTTACATATTACGTCTGGAAGGCCCTGCCTAATTTCCATAGTCATTTTTCATTTATAGTGAAGTGCAGTGACATGATTGCAAAATTAAAATATCTTAAAATAACCTTCCTAGAGCTTTTCCTCTCCTCTTTTATATAGGTATGAGTTTACCAAACCTGACTTGTAACATTTAAAAATTAGAGTACTGTAACTGCTTAGCAAGGTTGGCACCAGTGGAAGATCAGAATGGCTTGGTTAAATGCAGCACTTGAAAAAAAAAATTCAGGGCAGTAGCTGCATTGGCATTACATACTTAAACATGTCAATGACAATTCAAGTAATCCAGAATTGGAAACCAAGGTTTAGATGTTGGATATATTAGCTTACTATTCCTATTTAAATATTCCCATTTCATATTAAATAAGCCCATATATAATATTTCTTTAAGTTTAATTCTCTGGAAATTCATCTGTGATGGCCAATTAAATCATCTGTCAAAGAAGCTTCTTCTACCCTGCCATCACTTTTCTTCTTTACTTACAGATCCAACTTTAGACACACTGAGAATGAAACTTATGGACCAAAAGGGAATGGGCAAAGGTGACATTTTTCTCCATCTTTTTTATGTTGGCTCTGACCAACTATCAGGCTAATGCAGATTTTTTTTTTTTTTTTAAATTAATGTGTAAAAAAGGATGGCTATCAGCTATTATGAGCCCTGGTGGCACAGTGGTTAGAATGTTGTATTGCAGGCTTACACAGCCAGGAGTTTGAACCTGACCGGATCAAAGTTGACTCAGCCTTCCATCCTTCCGAAGTCGGTAAAATAAGGACCCAGATTGTTGTGGGCAACAGGCTGACACTGTAAACTGCTCAGAGAGTGCTGTAAAGCACTATGGAGCTGTATATAAGTCTAAGTACTATTGCTATTGCTATAAAGATGGGATCTTGTTCAAGATAGTTGCTACCTAAAAAACAAGGTTCTCCTTAGTCTGCTGGATCATTCAGAGTGCAGTCCCTAGTGAGTAGTATTACGCTGCCCAAGATCCAGATAGCCTTGTTGCATCCCTGTCATGAGACAGAATCACTTGTGCTGCATGTACAGTACAGGTTCACACTGAGTCTCCAGCAAATCAAAGAGAATTGAGGCTGACTTACATCCTGATTAAGGGCAGCAGTACATACCATATTTTTCAATTAGCATGAACAGAGACAATGCAGTGTTCTCATTATTTCCTTGTATTCAACACAGTTACATTTATTCTATGAGCAGCATAGTTTCAATTTGTATAATGTACTGCATATCATCAGTTGAAATAAAGCCATCACTTAAAAAAACAGTCCATGTAGACTTGCAAAGGAGTGTTACCGTTTAAACTTGTAGTGTGGCACTAGGTGATAATCTGTAAAAGCAATGGAATATGAAGCCTCTGGTTGTTTTTCTCATTCTCTCCCTTTCTTTGTGATCATCTGTCATAAAGCTTTGTTGACTGCCATCAGCTCCTACACTTGCTTTTTGTTGGTTTATTTTTCTGTACTTGTATATAAATGCAGATCATTCGCTGCCTGCTTTTTCTTTTTACCTTTAGGGCTGGCTATAGGACTGTTTCAACCTGGTTGTGCAGAATTGTTTCTAAGGGCATTTGGTTGAAATATTTATGTTGAAGTTGCAAGAAGGATGGCTTTAATTCCTGCCCAGTTCATTAGTATACATATTTCATGTGGCTTTTCATTATTTATTTTAAACTCTTCAGAAACTACAGTAATGATCAAACCATGCATTTAATGAATTCTCTGGACTGAGCAGAGATCTCTTAGAGTCAAATAAATATGGACAGAGAGCATTGCTTGATGGCCAGGCCACTAGAATGCACATCATGTGGATAACTGCAACAAAATTTGCTCTCTGAAAGCTGATTGCCAGGCTGGTTGCTTTGTTCTGACCAAATCAAGGATACATCTTGATTTTTTTTTTTTAAAAAAAAAAGTATTGTAAACCTGATAAGATTCACTGGCCAGTCCATCTTCTGCCTACCTATATGACACTTCATTGACCTCAATACAAGTTACTTCAAATGAAATGTATATAGAATTGTTGCCTTGCTTTGGAGAAAATGTGAACTGATATAACTCCCAGTAGTTATAACTGCCTTTGACTTGATAAAATCATTTTGATTTAAACTATAATAGCAATTCATTCAATAATCAGCTTATACCGTATGGTGATTAGTTCAGCTTTCCAGTTTGAAGAGCCTTTTGCCATGACCCCTGATTCATATAAAAGAGAAGCAAATAGGCAGGAATCTCATTATTATCTAGCACAGTGGTTCTCAACCTGTGGGTCGGGACCCCATTTGGGGTCGATCGACCATTTCATGGGGGTCGCCAAGCAAGGCTGTCCGCCATTTTTTTTGTCCGCCATTTTTTTTGTCTGCCATTTTTTCCTTTTCCAGCGGGTGCCTTACCTCCCTTGAGCTGGGCCAGCTGGTGGTCGGCCTGCTCCGTCTCTGCCGCTTGCCAGCTACGCCTCGGCCGGCGCAGGGGGCGGAACCACACATGCGCGGCGCTCCCGGGCAGGGAAAGTCCTCGACTTACGACCAGTTGGGTAGTCCTCGACTTACGACCGGTTTAGTCCTCGACTTACGACCGGTTTAGTCGACTTACGACCAGCTTAGTCCTCGACTTATGACCGGTTGGGGTCGCAGCATTAAAAAGGTTGAGAACCACTGATCTAGCATAATATACCTGTAGTGCCTCCAAAAGACCTGGACATGGGTATGTGGCTTTAATTTAGGAGAAGAGACTTTCCTAAGCTTCCAGAAGCATAGATGCCTTAGATGGTATATGAATAGCTGCTCATCTACAGGAATGATTTCCTCAAAAGTGTCAAGTTCTTATTGGCTGAAAATTGTAGTCCCGATACTTGGTTCAGGAAGTTTCCATTAGTGCCTAGATTTTAAAAATACTATTAATGTTTTAATCTGAATGTTGCTCAAATTAAAAATCACAGAGAAAACAAATGAACGTTTCATAAAGAGGAAAGATCATATAGTCATCCTTCAATCTATGTTGACATCTCTTGAATGGGAAAAACAAGAGGTTGTACAGCAAGTGCTAGCCACAACAATCTGCAGAAACATTTATAGTACAGTTAATATACTTCCAAATTGCACTGAGTTCTTAGAAGGAAAGAAACTAAGGGGTATAAACTTAAGTATTACATTTTCTCAAAGAACAGATTGGTTTATCTTACAGCAGGTGATGTTAATAATTAGGTTTACAAACTCTAATAATATTCCTTATTATAAAGACAGGGCTCTGTTCTAAGTGGTAACAGGGCTGGAATTAATTTTCTTGTTTATTCAGAGCGAAAAGAAAATTAATTTTCCTACCAGATCTTAAGCTTATCCTGCAAATACATGAGATGCAGTAACTATGCAAGCCTTCCTATCCTACAGTGTAGTACATTCTAGAAACTATGTTCGCCTTCAGAATTTTTGAGGGAAGGAGTAGATTGATTTGGCACTATTATAGGAATAATAAAAGGTTTACCAAGTGCTGATAATGCAATAAACCTATTTAATAAGCAATAAATATCATGTTCAGACACATCAGGTAACTACTATATTAGAAAACTTAGGAGACAGAATGAAAAAACTACAAGGGAAATAATTAAGCAATTTCTCTGTAAAATGTGAAATTATTGTCATGGGAAATTCAGAAGAACAGAGCACAGCACTGAAGGGAAATAACCAACCATTTATTCAAGAAAAATAACCAACCATTTATTCAAGGAATTACAAGAGGAACCAAAAAGAATGAGAAAGGAAAGATTTTTATAGAAGTTGTAGGCTACAGGGCAGGAAATCCCAGATATTTGATTTGTTGGCTGTTTTTAAAGAAGCTAGGCAGGTCTTTGTCAGTGTACATTGTGTTATTACTGTTAGGCAAAACTGCCCTTTTCAGCAAAGCTGGGGACAGAAGGGGACCTTTAGGCTCCCACCATTGGCAGTGCCCACTTTCCTTGGTGACTTTCCTCCAGCTTTCCTCCTCCGCTGATCAATGGGCCCCGGGCCCTCCGCTGCTCGCCATTTGGCCCGGCTCATTTGACCAGACACTGTTTGTACCGGGAGTTTTGCTCCACCAGAGATGGTGCTGGGAAAGAAGTGCGAAGGGGATGCAGCCTCCATTTTATTTATAATATCTATTTTTTCCCACCACAATTATGTTGTGATTCTTTGAATTGAAATGGCAATTTAAAAACACAATTCATATTTAATTTATTCTCCATTAGCTTTCCATAAACCTCAGTCACAGTGACACAGCAAAGCAAGGATCCTCTTTAAGCCTTTTCTCCATCCTCTGCAGCTAGTATAAACAATGTCATCATGACATAAGCAAAGCATAGCCTTGGCTAAACCGTACATTGCTGTCTGAAGAACCTAAAAGGAGCAGAAGGAAATGAAATAGCTATGAAAATACTGTGCTTATATCTTGGTTCTCTGGGAATGTCTTGAAATGTCATCAAAACCCAAATTTCCTTTTAATGGGGATTTGCAAAAGCTTACATAGATTCCTATGCTGAGTTTACTTCATGATTAAAAAGATAGTTTCTTCTACTACAATGCATTCTGGACTAGCTAACCAGGAAAAAAAAGATACTCGTTTATATCTAAATGATGTTATACCTTTACACTGATACTGTTCATTAGTCACAGATGAAAAATAAAACCTTCACAGAATAAATAATTTAGTAACTTGGTAACAACAGATATGCAAATGGTTCATTCAAGGGCTTTTATTACTCCAGAAGAAATTAACAAATATTAGAATTAATTGCCTTGTACTCATCTCTGGGTAACTTTATGTAGAGATTCTGCAGGATAGAAAACATTTATTAGTCACCAAGGAAAGTCTTTTGCCAAGAGCTCATAAAACAAACTCTGGTTTTCATTTCACTTAATGACTTACTAAGTAAGTAGCTTAATAACTATGCAATAGATAATAAAATAAAGCTACTCTCACCAACTTTAATAATATAAAAACTCATTGAGCAGATTATCTTTCCAAGGCAGTTTTTCTTCAGTGAGGGTTTATTTTTCATTTGTGCCTAATGAAAAGTGTTGAAAAATATGAAGTATTCTGGATAAGAGACCTTCATTTTTCCTCGACACCTACTCCACAGTGCAGTGTAATAGAGAAGAGTTGGGCCTATATGTAGATGATGCCTTTTAAATTATTAATTTAGCTATGAAACAAATTCAGTGCAGAAATGTGTATAGTCTTATGCAAAACTGATTTTATGCAGAATGTGAAGATTGCTGGTCCTGAAACCTGGAATCTCAATAAGTTAACTTAATTTCAAAATGCACTAATTTGGGGAAAGATAATTTACAGACATAGTAAAAAAATATTCCATACTGTAGATATTTGGTTGCCTCAGGTACGTGCAGTACTGCAAAAATTTTAAGCCTTCTGGCATTTGAATTATTTTTCCATTCCTTCATGTGGTGTTTTTTTTTCCAGCACTGGAGAACATTATTCCTTTGATTTTTAAAATATCAAATGGAAATGTTGCCAGTTTGTGATACTATGGTGCCTGGATATTAGCAACCTTGTGGTAACTTCAAGATAATATTCAAAGGAGAGTTTTGAGTATTTTTTGTTTTCAAGGAGATGACCAGACAGCACAGAAATTGGAAGATACTATTAATTAACAGATTATCTTACTTAGCTCAGAAATTCACTGGGATGGTGACTGTAATTATGAAATAAAGAGATGTCTGCTTCATTGGAGAAAGTCAACAACTAATTTGGGCTAGTGTCCCCAATTTTAATGTGTGTATGTGTAAAACTGGACTATCACAAAGATCAAATAAAGAAAAACCAGTGCCTTTGAACCCTCAGCATGGTACTGGAAGAAACTGCTAAGAATATCTTAGGTAGCAAGAAGAACAAATAACGCAATACTAGATGAGATGAAACCAGCCATCTCACAATAAGCCCTAATAATAAAAAAAACTTAAAACATTTTAGACACACAATGTGTCAAAGTAATTGGGGGAAAAAATCCTGATGCTTGGAAAAATAAAGTCAATAAGAAAAAGAGCCCAGCAAAAAATAAGTTAGCCATGTGGCAACACTGATACTACAACTTACAGCAACCCCAAAGCAGTTCCTGGAAGACAATCTTAATGAACTCTTATCCATTGTAATGAAGAGTTGCTAGCAAAACAATTGCATAATGTGACTGAACCCAATTCCCTGCCCAGTAAAAGAATCCAAATTAAAGTTTCCCCATCAGATATCTATCCACCCTCTACATAAGCAGATACAGTGAAGAACTCAGCACCTTCCTGAACTGTTTTCCTGTTCAAATTGCTTTTACAATTATACACTTTTTTCTAGGATTCAATCAGAATTTATTTTCCTGTAACCTACTGTATGTTCATTACCTCATGTACTATACTAAAGTATTAAAGATTAGATTTTAGTTTCCTTCCATGAAACAGCCATAAAACTAATTCCTCCCTTAATCTTGTTGTCTTACTTATTTTAAATCCTGTTCTCTATCTTATCCAGATTTTTTTCTTGGTATTATACTCAGTTTTGTTCATTTCCAGTTTTGATAACCATTTTCTCTCTTTCCTTCCTTAAATCATCAGATCAAACCCTAGGGAACTTCACTTGATGTCTCATTCCAGTGAATAAGAAATCCTTGATGAATAATCTTTAAGAAGGTTTTCAAGGAGGCAAGAGACGTACAACTTGTGAAAATAAAAGAATAAAGACATGCAATTCTCAAAAAAAAAAAAAACCAAACAAAAAAACCACATGGAGTCAATCATCTTACTCATGTGGGAAAAAAACACATGATTCACTTCACCATAATTTATTGGCTTGAGTGTTATATTGATTTTCTCTATTATATGGTATTTCTTCTCTTATCTCTGTATTTTACTGCATTTAACCTAATTATCTGATATGCCTGGATGGGTCTCTGACCTGTAACAAAATGACTGTATTGAATAACCATGGTTCCCTGAATACACTCCACAGGCAGCCCTTGACTCATGATCGCAAACTGGGACCAGAATTTCATTGCTAAGCAAGACGGTTGTTAAATAAGCCCTGCTGATTTCACAACCTTTTATGCCACGACTGTCAAGCGAAAAACTGCAGTTGTTAAAGGCACCGCGCAGTCATTAAGTGACTCCAGCTTCCCCCTATTGACTTTGCTTGTCAGAAGCTGACTGGGAAGGTCGCAAACGGCAACCGCATAACCCCGGGACGCTGCAACCCTAGTACACACATGCAGGTTGCCAAGTGCGTGCATTTTGATCACGTGACCACGGGGCCACTGCAAGGGTGGTCAGTACGAGGACCCATTGTAAGTCTTTTTTTTTTTTTCCCCAGTGCCACTGCAACTTTGAACGGTCACGAAACATATGGATGTAAGCCGAGGTCTATCTGTAGTTGATTTCACACGTCTTCAGCCATGGTCAGCAATTTACACCTCCCCAGGAGCTGGATTGGCCCCTGCAAGCTGAAGCAGAATCAAACCCACCACCTTACCGCTTAGCGCAGTGTGGGAAACGAGACAAAACGCTTGCTTTCAGCTTTGCTCCGCGGCTGCAGCAGCTTTCCTTTCCCGCTCCAGGAGAGGCAGCTCTACGGGCCCTTTCCTCCAAGCCCTGCCGGGTTCCCGCCAGGGGCGGCCGCCCTTGGGACTGGTAGGGGAGCGGCTCCGCGACGCCTCCCCTTCCAGTCCCCTCGAGCTGCGGTTGCTATAGCACCCTCCGCCGCTGCGCCGTCTCCTTCAGCCTCAACTTTCCCCCGTTAGTGTAACAGCAAATTGCGAGGGCTTGCAAAGAAGCCAAGTCCTCTACGGCAGGTGGAGCAGAGCGAGCGTGCGTGCGAGGCAGCCGGTCGACTCGAGCCGCCGCTCTCCTACACGCCAGGCTGACTGACTGACGGCCCGGGGCTGCAGTTCAATCTTCCCTCTCCTCCCGCCTTTTTTTTTTTTTCCCCTTTCGGCGCGCTCTGCGAAGCGGCGGGATTGGCGGCGCGCCCAGACTCTCCCCCTCGAGGCTGGTGGTCGCCAGAGGAAGCCATTTTTTTCCCCGCGACCCCCCCCCCCGAGCCATCGTTCAGGCGGTGGAGTCCCTCGACGTGCGGCTCGCCTTTCCTCTCGCTTGCCGCGAGCGCCGCTGACTCTTCCCTCGCCTTTGGCCCCCCAGCAGTTTGGGGAAAGAGAAAAGTCCAGCCGAGATGCCCATTGCCCACTTGCTGGAATTATGGAAAAAAATAGAGGTGGAAGTGGAGCCTATGGAAACGGAGGTGAGCCCCCCCGCCCCATCCCGGCGGCTATCCCGAAGCGTCGCGCCAAGTTCTTTGCATGCCGAAAGGGAAGACGTAAGTCTCTCTCTCTCTCTCTCTCTCAGGGGAGGCGGCTTTCTTGAATTTATACAGCCGCTTCAGGAGGTTTTCTTTGGGGAGGAAGGGGAATCGGAGGGACAAATGCCCCCTCCGTAAAACTTCAGAGCGCCCCTGGCGTCGTCCTTCGTTTCTTCGGAAATTCCACTTGTTGATGCCTTTGAGAAGACGACCGGGGGGGGGGGGAGGAGAGGATCAGCGGAGCAATCGACAATCCTGCCTCTTAACCGTTTCTCAGCCTCTCCGTCTTCCCCCCGAGCGAGAGCAGTTGCCTTCCATCCGCATTGCATGCCTGCTGCGCAGGGATCGATG
Source organism: Protobothrops mucrosquamatus (assembly GCF_001527695.2). NCBI lineage: Eukaryota > Metazoa > Chordata > Lepidosauria > Squamata > Viperidae > Protobothrops > Protobothrops mucrosquamatus. The sequence goes on along the minus strand of NW_015386211.1, from coordinate 488,562 downwards.
CAGGAACTGCACGAGTTTGTGCATCGTCTAAAGTTGACTTTTCGTGCTCGCTCAGAACTAGCAGCTGCTTCAAGCTCCTGGCTATTCCACATTTCTAGCTTACCAAGAAGTAGGTTGTAGTCTACTTTGTCGAATGCTTTATAATAATAATAATAATAATAATAATAATAATAATAATAATAATAATAATAATAATAATAATAATAGTAAAGTTGGAAGGGACCTTGAAGGTCATCTAGTCCAACCCCCTGCTCAGGCAGGAAACCCTATACCATTTCGGACAAATGGCTGCGCAGTCTCTTCTTAAAAACTTCCAGTGTTGGCGCATTCACCGCTTCTGGAGGCAGGTTGTTCCACTGGTTAATTGTTCTCACTGTCAAGAAATTTCTCCTTAGTTCTAGGTTGCTTCTCTCCTTGGTTAGTTCCAGCCTCCCCTAATCGGGTGTGGTGGGTTACAACTCCCGTTTTCCGCCACTGCGTACCCATGTGCTCCAGTATGGGGATACAGTGGTAGAAATGTACTTATTTTTCCCGCAGGGGCCTTTATCCTGTCCAGTACTCCCACAGAAAGCTGACGTTAAAGGCAGAATGCCGTTAAGTAGAGAACGCCTCTATTAGCATATAATACCTGTTCTACAGATACTTGTGCTTTGTGCCTTTTGTCATGTTTATTTATTTATTTATTATTTAAATTTATATACCGCCCTATCTCCCTTACGGGACTCAGGGCAGGCGGTGAACAGGCAATAATAAAAATCACAATGAATATTGAATAAAAAGCCTGCTCTAAAATACCCCGTATAAAACCCCTAGCAAAGCCCAATCAAAACTACGCCAGGCCGGCGGCGTGGAATAGATGGGTTTTCAAGGCTCGGCGGAAGAGGCGCAGGTCCGTAGTTGTACGTAGGTCGGGGTGTGTGTGTAGGTCACTCCAGAGGGCAGGAGCTGCCACAGAGAAGGCTCTCCCCCTGGGGGTCGCCAGCCGGCATTGACTGGCGGATGGCACCCTAAGGAGGCCCTCTCTGTGGGAGCGGACTGGTTGAAGGGAGATATTTGGTAGGAGGCGGTCTTGCAAATACCTAGGTCCATTGCCATATGCTACTCCAGGCTGTGCAGTTCTCTAGAAGTGTCAAAAGTTAAAATGAAAACAATAGCGTTTTAAAAATAAACACATTTACACCACCACCAAGCTTTTGTAGAAAACAATGTGCCAGCTTCATGGAGCAGTGCCCCGCTCTAGGAATATATATATCCATGCTTGTTTGTGGATAATTATTTGTGGTTTGTTGTTTGTGTGAATAGTAGCTACCCAAGCATAGGAAAATAAAAGGAGAACATGATTTATTATCATCTTGACAGTAAATATACACAAAATAATTATAAGATGTGATACATATTTTATAGGAAGAATCCTTAGTTTCTGTTTAACCCATACAAATTAACTTTAATCTCTTACTAGCTCAGTTGATGAACCTTTTCTCATAAGTCTTTTGCTCCAGGCCGCCTGGAGGTTACTGATTGATTGTCATGAGAAGCTGAAGAATTCTTCCTTTGGTTTTGAAACATTCCCATTTTCATGTCAGATTTGCCTCTATTTCTTAAAAGTAAATATTATCAACTTGTTTCAGCAGCCAATAATCGGACTTTCTAGTTGTTTTCTTTCAACAAGTGGTTCCTTTGTTATGCGGTATATGAAAACATTTGTTTGTTCTTCTTCTATCACTTGTTTGAATATAATAGGTGTTTGTAAAAGTGGTGTCTCATTTTAAAATAACAGAGTTACATGATTTGGTACTTGATCACCAATCTCTACAACATTAATGCTTTTTAAATCTGAACTATCAGAATTATTACTTTGTCTTCAAAGTACCTTGATAATTACAAAATTTTGATTTATACAGGCCGGAAATTAATGAATATAGGACCACAAATATGGATCTGATTCTAATGAGTGAAATAATAATAGATTTTAAAGTACTGATTTCATTATAGTTGAATATTTTTTCTTTTTTTCCTGCCATAAATCAATTTTCTACAATTATGCAATTTGACAGAGAGGATACCTTTTTTCACATACGTATAACATATTAATATATGAAAACAAGATTTTAATATTACTAGGAAGTAACTTCTACTGACCCTAATTAGATTTACTTATCAATAAACATACAAAGAATGGAATTTAAATGACTAAGGCATTTTTGCAGCCTCCTTTGCAGATGTTTGATAATTTTAAAATAGTTTTAAATGCAGAAATTTTAAGTGTAGCAAGGATACCAAGTGCAATATGTTAATTCATGCAAATTTAGAAAGCTTGAAATTGTTCTTGTGAGACATTATTATACTGATATAAGGATTTTTTAATTTAAAAGTGCTGGGAATTTTACAGTAATAATTAAATTCATGCGTGCAACATTCACTATTACAATACATCTGAGCATTTCATTTCATATGGTTACATGTTATGTTGTCTTCAGTCAGAATCTGTAGTATTTAGAAATTAATGTAGAATAGGATTACCTTCAGAAGTGGGAATTTGCTGCACTAAGGGGAAAAGGTGTTATGCTCAAACTTTCACATAAGAATCATGATCTTCAACAAAACATTATTTTGAGATGGGAATATATAAAAAGAATGCAGGAGTGAAATCAGATGCTCAAAATATAGTACGGCCTACATTACATTAGACAATAATTTGAATTATATTTAGTAATTCTTCTACTATATACTTCTTAATACATATGGAGGAGAAACTAAAAGTTTCTTAAGCACTGTTGATTTAATTTGCCTGCTATTTCTGATGGACAGATCAAACAATTAGACAGTTAAAGTCATTAATTTCTCTGAATGCAGCCAAATTTCTCGTTTTGAGACAGACAAAATCATCTGCAATAGCAAACTAATTGAGAGTTTATACCAAGAATGAATGATGAATTGAAGAACTATGGGGCAGTGACTAATATACAGTAGCTAAATTACAACTAAGGAGAATGTTAAGATTGTTTATATCAAAAGTAGCCCAGTGAATGTTCATCTATAATCCCTAATTCAGAAGGAGAATCCTACTTATGATAAACTGGTTCCTATTTCTAATCCAGTAGTCTTAGTATTTAGATAGAAGATACTTTCTTGGAAGTCAAATTGTGTCTGATCTACTGAAGGGAACAGAAATCAGTACCTTGGATAGCTCCAAGGACACTGCCAGCTATAACCTAGGACTCTCAAAAACACTACATGCCAGTAACTTTCTAGAGATATTAGAGCAGTGGTTCTCAACCTTCCTAATGCCGCGACCCTTTAATACAGTTCCTCATGTTATAGTGACCCCCAATCCCCCCATCCAGCTGGCCGGGGAGGGGGGGCAGAAAGGCCACTCCGCCCAGCCTGGTTGGAGAAGCGCCATTCCTGTCTCTCTTTCTCTCTCTCTCTTTCCTCTATCTCTTTCTCTCTTTCCTCTCTCTCTTCTCTCTCTTTCCTCTTTCTCTCTCTTTTTCCTCCCTCTTTCTCTTTCTCTCTTTCCTCTCTCTTTTCCTGTTTCTCTCTTTCCTCTCTTTCTCTTTCCTGTTTCTCTCTTTCCTCTCTCTTTTTCTCTCTCTTTCCTCTCTCTTTCCCTCTTTCCTCTTTTTCTTTCCTCTCCCTGTTTCTCTCTTTCCTCTCTCTCTCTCTCTCTCTCTCTTTCCTCTCTTTCTCTCTCTTTCTCTGTTTCCTCCCTTTCTCTTTCTCTCTTTCCTCTCTCTCTTTCTCTCTTTCCTCTCTTTTCCTCTGTTTCTCTCTTTCCTCTCTCTCTTTCTCTATTTCCTCCCTTTCTCTTTCTCTCTTTCCCCTCTCTCTCTCTTTCCTCTCTCTTTTCCTGTTTCTCTCTCTTTCCTCTCTCTCTCTCTTACAGCAGCATCGTCGGGGGTCCCCGCCGCCCCCGGCCCGGCCTTCGCCGCATCCTCAGCCGAACGGGCGGGGAGGGGGAGCTGGACGGGAGGCAGCGGCTCCGGTGGCGGCGGCAACTGCTGCATCGTCGGGGGTCCCCGCCGCCCCCGGCCCGTTCGCCGCCCCTGCCGGGACTCCACACTGCCTGGCCTCATCCTCCGTCCATCAATGGAGCCGCGGTGGGGGCTGGTGCCGCACGGCCTGCCAGCCCCTCCGCCAGCCCGGCTGCTCCCCCCAGACACCCCTCTTCCTCCCGGTGCCCCCCCGAGCCACCTTGGGGCAGCAGGAGGAAGAAGGAGAGGAGAAGGACGAGAAAACCGCTGCCTCCGCCCCAGCTGGGACTCCGTGCTGCTCGCCCTCGCCCTCCACCCATCCGATGGAGCTGCAGTGGGGGCTGGTGCCGCGTGGCCCCTGCCAGACCCTCTGCCAGCCCAGCTGCTCCCCCCAGGCACCCCTTTTGCCCTGGCGCCTGCCCGAGCTGCCTTGGGGGCAGTAGGAGGAAGAAGGGGAGAAGGAAGAGGAGGACAAGGAAGCCGCCGCCAGCGCTGGGCCCAGGAGGTGGCTCTCCTCTCCTACCTTTGCTGAATCTCCTTCTTCCTTCCCGGCAGCCTAGACTCCGGCGCGCCTTCCTGGCCAGCGGGTCTAATGGTCGGGCTGGCTGGGGATCGCAGGGGCTGGTCTCCCTTGGGCCGTGGCTTGCGGGAAGGCTGGCCCGCTCAGCGGAGTCTCCAGCGGGCTGCTCCCAGCAGGGATCCCGGGGCTTCCCCGAATGGCTCCAAGGCCACGAGGCCCTGGCCGTGCTTCTCCCAGGGGGTGGGGCACCCGGGTGCAGGGCCAATCAGGAGCCCTGAAGGAGGTAAGTCCGCCTGAGAGAGAGAGAGAAGGGAAGCGAAAGTGCCTCTCTGTCTCTCTCTCTGCAAATGGCGGAGGAGGCCATGTGGAGATGGATGCGAAACGGTGTCTTGGTTCCTAAGACCATCGGAAATATGTGTTTTCCGATGGTCTTAGGCAACCCCTGTGAAAGGGTCGTTCGACCCCCAAAAGGGTCGCAACCCACAGGTTGAAAACCGCTGTACTAGAGTTTAAAATATTTAGATCCTAATATTATTCACCCAATCAAAGGTAACAGAGTCAACACTTTTTCCCATGCCAAATTGATTTTATGGAGAAACCCAACTTTAAAAATTGTAAAAAAGATGTTGATATGAAAGAATGGGATATAAGCGGGATATTGATTTTGTATCAACTGATAGTTGATAAAGATGAACTTTTAACAGACTTAATGTTAAGAATTAAATATCTATTGCACTGGTGTCAGATTCGCCACATCACGTGACGTGTCACGACATATCGTGACTTTTTGTATTGCCGGAGCTGGGGTGGGCGCAGCCTCCGTATAATGCAACCGGCCCATCGGCCAGCAGTTTGACACCCCTGATCTATTGGATATAACCAAATGCAATATTTATAGTTGCAACATTTGTTAACAACATCGTTTGACAAACAGCATTTTCAGCCTCTGAGACACCTGAAATACTAGAATAGCTTGTTCAATTCTTTAAAACAGCTTGTTAAATCCTTTAAAACTAAAAAAAGCAACCACACTATTAGTTTTTATAGATATTGGTTATCAATAAATCAATTTGATATGTGGATGTTTAGAAATGAATGGAATAAAGAGTTAAAAGTTCCCATATTGCCTAGACCAGGGGTAGGCAACCTTGGCTCTTTTATGACTTGTGGACTTCAAGTCCCAGAATTCCTGAGCCAGCCATGCTGGCTCAGGAATTCTGGGAGTTGAAGTCCACCAGTGATAAAAGAGCCAAGGTTGCCTACCCCTGGCCTAGACAATGTGAGAGTATCTTAACTTCTGTTGCAAGAGCATCAATGGACCTCCAATTACAAATTACACAACAAAAATAATATTTAGAAGATTCAATAACACTTAGCCAGCCATCAAAATGGCTAGTTTCATTCACTCTAGAAAAGCATTATAGTCTGATAATGCATTTTTAACTACTTACGGCTGGTGAACTGGATGTTGTATTAGAAATTCACATGATTTGGGGAATGATGGAAACACTTTGTTTAAGAGAGGCCTAAAAATAGTAAGCTTGGATTTGAATTTGTAAGCCAGCCAGCCCTGCCACAAAATCGACAATGATGAACTTCAGTTTATGAATTTTTCACAAGATTATTATGAGAATATAATGGAATAGTCCCATATATGCTGCTCTGATCTTGCTGCAGAAAAGAAAAATATCATGACAAACAACATAATAGTACTGTAACCACCCACCTGTTCTGAATGAAATAAAATTAATTTTGACATAATTGTGTAAGAATACTTGATTTTTTTAAAAAAATTACATATGTGTTGCCATTTAAAGGTTTACATATAAGATCATAAAAATATTTCTTTTTTTTCTCTTTAATTACTAGTCAGCAGCAGATGATACCAAGATGGATGGCGATTTGGAAGAGTCTACAAATGAGGTATTTCTGTTAATCATGTATGGGACATCATCATTTGTAAAAAGAGTTTTGTTGAGATACTGTTAGATTAAATGGGGGTGGGGAAGATGCATTTTCTTTTAAAAAGAACTTGAGTTCAGTACCTATTGCACATTTTTGTGTTGTTTTCTTGACCACAGTACAGAAGTGTTTTTCCATTATCTTCTTCCAGGAAGGTTTTGTTTTAATTTTTAAATTAAAAAAATTAATTTCCCACTTTAATCCATAGCCTGTTTTTTTTCTGAAAATCTGCATCCAAATATTAACCAGATTCTGATCCCGTTTTGTTTTCTTGAGATCAGTCAACTTGAGTGCTACTGTCTGAAAGGCCTCCTGGAACAGTCATTGCTTTACTACGGTATGTGATAAGGAGGTACATCTGGCAGGACCCAGAAGAAGGGCCTTCTCTGTCCTGGCCCCCACTTTGACACTCTTTCACAAGGCGCAGAAGACATGGTTTTGCCAATGGGCCTGGGGAAACCCAGAGTGGGATGGAGCCCATCAAGTGGCTTGTTTGATTGATTGGTGCCACCAGGGAGGTGGAGGTTATTGTTTTTTTATTGTTTGTACATTGCATATTTTTGGAACTGCTCAGAGTCACTGAGAATGAATGGGCAGCCATACACATTTTCTTAATTAATTAATTAAATTAAATAAGTAGTGTTGGGATTGGTCCAGTCTTTTCAAAGAGAATATCCCACAGTTCAGATCCTGTGAATAAGGCACAGTTGTTCCCCCAAACATTGCACTTCTTACCTGTAATTTATAAATAATTCTAGTAATCAATTTCAATTTTCTTCAGAAGAAAATGTCAGAACATGGGGTCCTTGTGTGTGTTACAAATCAAATAGAACACAATAGAGCAAATCAATACTGCATTCTTATCAGAGAGGATACATAACTTTGCTGAGATAATTTCCAGAGTCAAAATTCTTCCAGCTTCTATTAGAAACCAAGTTTCAAACATAGAGCATGTGCTCCTTCCTTTCTGAATTATATCCTGTCTCCATATCCAACTGGTCATTAGTATATTATCTATTTTGTATAATTTATATATATAAATTATGGGATCTTCCTTCCCAAAATTAATCAGTTTCTCTTTCTGATGAGTTTCAGGTAGCATTAAATCGTTCCTNTCAAGAAATTTCTCCTTAGTTCTAGGTTGCTTCTCTCCTTGGTTAGTTCCAGCCTCCCCTAATCGGGTGTGGTGGGTTACAACTCCCGTTTTCCGCCACTGCGTACCCATGTGCTCCAGTATGGGGATACAGTGGTAGAAATGTACTTATTTTTCCCGCAGGGGCCTTTATCCTGTCCAGTACTCCCACAGAAAGCTGATGTTAAAGGCAGAATGCGGTTAAGTAGAGAACTCCTCTATTAGCATATAATACCTGTTCTACAGATACTTGTGCTTTGTGCCTTTTGTCATGTTTATTTATTTATTTATTATTTAAATTTATATACCGCCCTATCGCCCTTACGGGACTCAGGGCGGGCGGTGAACAGGCAATAATAAAAATCACAATGAATATTGAATAAAAAGCCTGCTCTAAAATACCCCATATAAAACCCCTAGCAAAGCCCAATCAAAACTACGCCAGGCCGGCGGCATGGAATAGATGGGTTTTCAAGGCTCGGCGGAAGAGGCGCAGGTCCGTAGTTGTACGTAGGTCGGGGGGGGTAGGTCACTCCAGAGGGCAGGAGCTGCCACAGAGAAGGCTCTCCCCCTGGGGGTCGCCAGCCGGCATTGACTGGCGGATGGCACCCTAAGGAGGCCCTCTCTGTGGGAGCGGACTGGTTGAAGGGAGATATTTGGTAGGAGGCGGTCTTGCAAATACCTAGGTCCATTGCCATATGCTACTCCAGGCTGTGCAGTTCTCTAGAAGTGTCCAAAGTTAAAATGAAAACAATAGCGTTTTAAAAATAAACACATTTACACCACCACCAAGCTTTTGTAGAAAACAATGTGCCAGCTTCATGGAGCAGTGCCCCGCTCTAGGAATATATATATCCATGCTTGTTTGTGGATAATTATTTGTGGTTTGTTGTTTGTGTGAATAGTAGCTACCCAAGCATAGGAAAATAAAAGGAGAACATGATTTATTATCATCTTGACAGTAAATATACACAAAATAATTATAAGATGTGATACATATTTTATAGGAAGAATCCTTAGGTTCTGTTTAACCCATACAAATTAACTTTAATCTCTTACTAGCTCAGTTGATGAACCTTTTCTCATAAGTCTTTTGCTCCAGGCCGCCTGGAGGTTACTGATTGATTGTCAAGAGAAGCTGAAGAATTCTTCCTTTGGTTTTAAAACATTCCCATTTTCATGTCAGATTTGCCTCTATTTCTTAAAAGTAAATATTATCAACTTGTTTCAGCAGCCAATAATCGGACTTTCTAGTTGTTTTCTTTCAACAAGTGGTTCCTTTGTTATGCGGTATATGAAAACATTTGGTTGTTCTTCTTCTATTACTTGTTTGAATATAATAGGTGTTTGTAAAAGTGGTGTCTCATTTTAAAATAACAGAGTTACATGATTTGGTACTTGATCACCAATCTCTACAACATTAATGCTTTTTAAATCTGAACTATCAGAATTATTACTTTGTCTTCAAAGTACCTTGATAATTACAAAATTTTGATTTATACAGGCCGGAAATTAATGTATATAGGACCACAAATATGGATCTGATTTTAATGAGTGAAATAATAATAGATTTTAAGGTACTGATTTCATTATAGTTGAATATTTTTTCTTTTTTTCCTGCCATAAATCAATTTTCTACAATTATGCAATTTGACAGAGAGGATGCCTTTTTTCACATACGTATAACATATTAATATATGAAAAGAAGATTTTAATATTACTAGGAAGTAACTTCTACTGACCCTAATTAGATTTACTTATCAATAAACATACAAAGAATGGAATTTAAATGACTGAGGCATTTTTGCAGCCTCCTTTGCAGATGTTTGACTGATAATTTTAAAATAATTTTAAATGCTGAAATTTTAAGTGTAGCAAGGATACCAAGTGCAATATGTTAATTCATGCAAATTTAGAAAGCTTGAAATTGTTCTTGTGAGACATTATTATACTGATATAAGGATTTTTTAATTTAAAAGCGCTGGGAATTTTACAGTAATAATTAAATTCATGCGTGCAACATTCATTATTACAATACATCTGAGCATTTCATTTCATATGGTTACATGTTATGCTGTCTTCAGTCATAATCTGTAGTATTTAGAAATTAATGTAGAATAGGATTACCTTCAGAAGTGGGAATTTGCTGCACTAAGGGGAAAAGGTGTTATGCTCAAACTTTCACATAAGAATCATGATCTTCAACAAAACAGATGGGAATATATAAAAAGAATGCAGGAGTGAAATCAGATGCTCAAAATATAGTACGGCCAACATTACATTAGACAATAATTTGAATTACATTTAGTAATTCTTCTACTATATACTTCTTAATACATATGGAGGAGAAACTAAAAGTTTCTTAAGCACTGCTGATTTAATTTGCCTGCTATTTCTGATGGACAGATCAAACAATTAGACAGTTAAAGTCATTAATTTCTCTGAATGCAGCCAAATTTCTCGTTTTGAGACAGACAAAATCATCTGCAATAGCAAACTAATTGAGAGTTTATACCAAGAATGAATGATGAATTGAAGAACTATGGGGCAGTGACTAATATACAGTAGCTAAATTTTGGCTTATTACAACTAAGGAAAATGTTAAGATTGTTTATATCAAAAGTAGCCCAGTGAAGGTTCATCTATAATGCCTAAAGCCTTCGGTTCAATTAATTCAGAAGGAGAATCCTACTTATGATAAACTGGTTCCTATTTCTAATCCAGTAGTCTTAGTATCTAGATAGAAGATACTTTCTTGGAAGTCAAATTGTGTCTGATCTACTGAAGGGAACAGAAATCAGTACCTTGGATAGCTCCAAGGACACTGCCAGCTGTAACCTAGGACTCTCAAAAACACTACATGCCAGTAACTTTCTAGAGATAGAGTTTAATATATTTAGATCCTAATATTATTCACCCAATCAAAGGTAGCAGAGTCAACACTTTTTCCCATGCCAAATTGATTTTATGGAGAAACCCAACTTTAAAAATTGTAAAAAAGATGTTGATATGAAAGAATGGGATATAAGCGGGGATATTGATTTTGTATCAACTGATAGTTGATAAAGATGAACTTTTAACAGACTTAATGTTAAGAATTAAATATCTATTGCACGGGTGTCAGATTCGCCGCATCACGTGACGTGTCACGACATATCGCGACTTTTTGCATTGCCGGAGCTGGGGTGGGCGCAGCCTCCGTATGATGCAACCGGCCCATCGGCCGGCAGTTTGACACCCCTGATCTATTGGATGTAACCAAATGCAATATTTATAGTTGCAACATTTGTTAACAACATCGTTTGACAAACAGTATTTTCAGCCTCTGAGACACCTGAGATACTAGAATAGCTTGTTCAATTCTTTAAAACAGCTTGTTAAATCCTTTAAAACTAAAAAAAAAAACCCACACTATTAGTTTTTATAGATATTGGTTATCAATAAATCAATTTGATATGTGGATGCTTAGAAATGAGTGGAATAAAGAGTTAAAAGTTCCTATATTGCCTAGACCAGGGGTAGGCAACCTTGGCTCTTTTATCACTGGTGGACTTCAATTCCCAGAATTCCTGAGCCAGCCATGCTGGCTCAGGAATTCTGGGAGTTGAAGTCCACCAGTGATAAAAGAGCCAAGGTTGCCTACCCCTGGCCTAGACAGTGTGAGAGTATCTTTTTTTTTTTATTAAAAATTTTATAAAATTTTACAATATAAATCCCCCCTTCCCCTTCCACCCCCCCTCCCTCCCCCCTCACTTCCCAGTGCCAATCACAGGGTTAACAATAACATAATCATACTCTAATTAACATTAATCAACTATTAAAATAACATATCTATAACCTCCTTTAACTCTCTTTTAAACAGTACAATTATTAAAAACAATAATAATAACAACACTTTAATAATTAAAAATAATACTAAATA
>NW_015386211.1:474358-476490 GCF_001527695.2 Protobothrops mucrosquamatus | reverse complement strand
AATGATATTTTTAGTCCCATATTTACACTCAATATAATCTATCCATCTTCTCCAAACCAAAATATATCTTTCTTGTGAGTGATCCTTCACATAAGCGGAAATCTTGGCCATTTCTGCTAAATTCGAGACTTTAAATGACCATTCTTCTATAGTAGGTAAACGTTCCGTTTTCCAATATTGAGCTACTAATAGTCTTGCAGCAGTTATAAAATTCAACATCAATTCCATTTCTTTTGCATTCAAGTCTTCCATAATACCCAACAAAAATATCTGCGGCTTAAACTTTATCTTTTTCTTAAAAATATTTTGAGTATTCCACCATATCTTAGTGTGAGAGTATCTTAACTTCTGTTGCAAGAGCATCAATGGACCTCCAATTACAAATTACACAACAAAAATAATATTTAGAAGATTCAATAACACTTAGCCAGCCATCAAAATGGCTAGTTTCATTCACTCTAGAAAAGCATTATAGTCTGATAAAGCATTTTTAACTACTTACGGCTGATGAACTGGATGTTGTATTAGAAATTCACATGATTTGGGGAATGATGGAAACACTTTGTTTAAGAGAGGTCTAAAAATAGTAAGCTTGGATTTGAATTTGTAAGCCAGCCAGCCCTGCCACAAAATCGACAATGATGAACTACAGTTTATGAATTTTTCACAAGATTATTATGAGAATATAATGGAATAGTCCCATATATGCTGCTCTGATCTTGCTGCAGAAAAGAAAAAAATATCATGACAAACAACATAATAGTACTGTAATCACCCACCTGTTCTGAATGAAATAAAATTAATTTTTACATAATTGTGTAAGAATACTTGATTTTTAAAAAAAAATTACATATGTGTTGCCATTTAAAGGTTTACATATAAGATCATAAAAATGTTTCTTTTTTTTTCTCTTTAATTACTAGTCAGCAGCAGATGATACCAAGATGGATGGCGATTTGGAAGAGTCTACAAATGAGGTATTTCTGTTAATCATGTATGGGACATCATCATTTGTAAAAAGAGTTTTGTTGAGATACTGTTAGATTAAATGGAGATAGAGAAGATGCATTTTCTTTTGAAAAGAATTTGAGTTCAGTACCTATTGCACATTTTTGTGTTGTTTTCTTGACCACAGTACAGAAGTGTTTTTCCATTATCTTCTTCCAGGAAGGTTTTGTTTTAATTTTTAAATTAAAAAAAATAATTTCCCACTTTAATCCATAGCCTGTTTTTTTTTTCTGAAAATCTGCATCCAAATATTAACCAGATTCTGATCCCGCTTTGTTTTCTTGAGATCAGTCAAGTTGAGTGCTACTGTCTGAAAGGCCTCCTGGAACAGTCAGTGCTTTACTACGGTATGTGATAAGGAGGTACATCTGGCAGGACCCAGAAGAAGGGCCTTCTCTGTCCTGGCCCCCACTTTGACAGTCTTTCACAAGGCGCAGAAGACATGGTTTTGCCAATGGGCATGGGGAAACCCAAAGTGGGATGGAGTCCATAAAGTGGCTTGTTTGATTAATTGGTGCCGCCAGGGAGGTGGAGGTTATTGTTTTTTTATTGTTTGTATATTGCATATTTTTGGAACTGCTCAGAGTCACTGAGAATGAATGGGCAGCCATACACATTTTCTTAATTAATTAATTAAATTAAATAAGTAGTGTTGGGATTGGTCCAGTCTTTTCAAAGAGAATAACCCACAGTTCAGATCCTGTGAATAAGGCACAGTTGTTCCCCCAAACATTGCACTTCTTACCTGTAATTTATAAATAATTCTAGGAATCAATTTCAATTTTCTTCAGAAGAAAATGTCAGAACATGGGGTCCTTGTGTGTGTTACAAATCAAATAGAACACAATAGAGCAAATCAATACTGCATTCTTATCAGAGAGGATACATGACTTTGCTGAGATAATTTCCAGAGTCAAAATTCTTTCAGCTTCTATTAGAAACCAAGTTTCAAACATAGAGCATGTGCTCCTTCCTTTCTGAATTATATCCTGTCTCCATATCCAACTGGTCATTAGTATATTATCTATTTTGTATAATTTATATATATAAATTATGGGATCTTCCTTCCCAAAATTAATCAGTTTCTCTTTCTGATGAGTTTCAGGTAGCATTAAATCGTTCCT
>NW_015386211.1:469892-473807 GCF_001527695.2 Protobothrops mucrosquamatus | reverse complement strand
CAGCTTCTATTAGAAACCAAGTTTCAAACATAGAGCATGTGCTCCTTCCTTTCTGAATTATATCCTGTCTCCATATCCAACTGGTCATTAGTATATTATCTATTTTGTATAATTTATATATATAAATTATGGGATCTTCCTTCCCAAAATTAATCAGTTTCTCTTTCTGATGAGTTTCAGGTAGCATTAAATCGTTCCTCTTTCACAATGAGCTTTTGGGGAAGTAAGTTCTTTTGCTTTTAGTTTTTAATATATAAATGGAAGTGCTGTTTTTACTCCAAACTTCCTTGTAGATACTGTGAAAGAAAGGCAGCACATAAATATTACACTTAAATACATATAGTTTAAAAATTCAGATAACGTACCTTTCTCTCAAAATTGGGGTAGTTATGTAGGAGGCTTGTGTTACAGAATTTATATGGGAACTTATATGTAATGGCATAGCAAAGATAATGAAGACCTTGCTCCCCAACAAGTGAGGAGTGTGGGCAATAATTTTTGAACTATTTTATAATAGCAGTCAATAATAATAAATTATTACAATTATATGCCGCCCAACTCTCAGTGACTTTACTTTATTAAATATATTCTGTATGCATCCATTTCATCCATTCATATATAGTATACTCAAGGTACATAACAACCTAAGGAGAGAGAATTATTTTCTTCCAACTGGTCAAAATGATGAAAGGAAGTTGGGAGATTCCAAAATGTTCTTTGTGGAAAGATATTGTAAGAGAACCTGGAGGTAGAGTGAAAAGGGAGATCAGCTGAAAATCCCTATGTAGCCACAAGAGAACTAAGTCCAATCCCCCTTAAGTGCTGCTGATCGTTATCTAACTCTAAACAGATGTGGACTGTTAGTTGAGAAGATTCCTGTGCATAGGCTTTATAGCAGTAAATCAGTTTAATTGAACCTTCATATGTGGGTCTAGCCTTTTGTGCCTGACAAATCTTAGTTTTTCAAACCTTATATTTCCATTTTTTGCACACTATCGATGATCGTCTCTGTGCTTATATAGGATATAGAAGCATTTATTTCATTTCACCTACATTAAAGATGTGGGACTGGGTGTAGTTCTAGGAGAATGCAGTAAGGAAGATTTGGAAATTGCTATTAAAGAAATGTATATGGATAACAATACTGTTTCTATTTCCAATACTGTGTAAAACAAGGTGTTGAAGTCATTTGATTCTATATATAGCAATAGCACTTACACTTATATACCGCTTCACAGTGCTATACAGCCCTCTCTAAACAATTTACAGAGTCAGCATATTGCCCCCAACAATCTGGGTCCTCATTTTAGTACCTTGGAAGGATGGAAGGCTAAGTCATCCTTGAGCAATGAGCTGAATTAACCTGCAATACTGCATTCTAACCACTGTTCCACCACGGCTCTTATATGATCAACAACCAATTCCCACTCAAAGTGATGTGGCACTATATGTTTTAGCCTGCACTCTGGCATGTAGGTTACCGTACATTCACAACAATATCAAAACCATATCCATGATGGATTTACATACAGTTCATTTAGTGACCGTTCGAAGTTACAACGGGATTGATCTTTCAGTGACTAATGACCGTTTTTCACACTTATGACCGTTGCAGCATCTTTGTGATCATGTGATCAAAATTCAATCGCTTGGCAACTGACTCATATTTATGATGGTTGCAGCGTCACGGAGTCATGTGATCACCTTTTGCGACCTTGTGACAAGCAACGTCAATGGGGAAGCCAGATTCACAGTTAATAACTGTGTTACTAATTTAAAAACTGTAGTGATTCACTTAAGAAATGTGTCAAGAAAGGTTGTAAAATGGGGCAACATTCACTTCACAAATGTCTCGGTTAGCAACAAAAATTTTGGGCTCAATTGTGGTTGTAAGTCGAGAACTACCTGTAGATAAAAAGTTATCCAGTTGTATAATATGTCAATCCTTCATGAACAAAGGCCTATAGTTCTCCTCATTTCTGTTGTCATGCCAACAATAATCTATGCCAAACTATTCTGTATTTGCATAATATTAAACTCAGCAACAATAAAGGGAATAGTATAAAATATTTAGACATTTATTTATAAACCTAAGGGAATTCCCATGTCTACTTATTAACCATAATCCAATATATTGTTTTTAAATTGTTTTAAGAATAGTATGTGACAATCTTTGATCCTTTATATTCATTCTCTTTTCTTACCTTCTCCCAGCTCAGTACGAACAGTGAAAGTAGGTCAGGTTGTATTATGAAGATGCTGATTTCCCATTCAAATTTCACTTGATTTTATGCTGTGTAACCTTTGATGGAGCGGAGTATTTCTGTGCAGTTGCCCGCAGAGAATTATTCCAATTAACTTTATCTGAAAGTGAATTTATTGAACCTCTTGCTGACAGTGTATGTGCTTTGGGGAATTAGGATAGAATTCCAAGTTGTGAGACTGAAACAGTGATCCAGGACTGAAGAATTATCATTTTTTTTGTTTATACAGCATTCATATCAGTACCATATGAGGACAGCATAATCATCAGAGAGAGAGAGAGAGAGAGAGAGAGAGATGGAATTCTAGCACAGTTCAAGGTTGGGAAATGATATGCAGTAAGTGAAAGTTGAGCAACAGTGGAAAATGTCTACACTCAGCACAATGGAAAGCACCAGAATGTCTTTGAGTTCTCAAAAAAAAACCCCACAGGCTAATCTAAACAAATAAACCTTGTCATGGCCTAGCATGGGGATTTGGTTCATGTAATCCACTAAGATAATCGCTGGGTACCCAAACTACCTAACCCCTTTTTAGTCTTATTTAAAGTATAGTACAAATCCACCTATGTTTTGAATTGCCTATTACAGTTTTAGTTTGGGGGATGGGGTAGTTAATAGGACTTTAAGCAATTAACTGATACCTCTACAATACCATACATTGAGATCATAGGAGAGATACTGTATGTCTAATGATATCAAATATTTATATCAGGAGCTCCTGCTTTTATGAATATTGATTTTCTTTCCCTTCCTGTGGTTTATTTCCCAATATATTATGCTTTTGAGTTTAGCAATGTTGCATATATGCATATAACACATATTGAAACAATATTAGATGCCACACTTGTCACAAGTGTTAGATTATGACTGGTGTGTCATATTTAACACTCCTAGTGCCCCCTCTATTGACAACAAATCCTTTGATGGAATGGATGCTGGCAGGAGAAGGAAGGGAAGAGATTATTTGTGAGTGGTTGTTGTTTTTTAGTTTCCCTTTTTCTCAGAGAAAGGATGGGGAGCCTTTGGAATTGTTCGATGAGAGAGGAGGACTGCATTAAAAAAATAAGACCCATGAATATCACCACCTCATCCATTCATGGGAGAAGGATCAGAGTAGTAGGAGTGAGTGCAGGGAGGAGATTAAAAACATCAAGACGGTTGCCAAACCATGCAGTCAGTGCCCTGCCCTTGTCTTTGTGCATCACAATGCATATAAAAAAGATGGCTTCAGTTGCATGGTTGTCATCACCATCTTGACTTTTTGATCTCCTGCCTGCCTTTACTCCTACTCTGATCCTGCTGCCATGAATGGATAAAGAAGGCGGTGTTCACTTCAGTTGGTCTCAGGCCTAGATTCAAACATTAAAAGCAATTGTGTTTTCATGTTACATATGAACCCTAAAGATGTCCTACAATCATTTAACTCTTTGAAATGCATATGAAGTAAAACAGTCAACCCTTTGAAGAACTCTAAAGCTATACTGCTTTACATTCCTAAAGCCTCAATGGAGCTTGTTTTTTTAGGAGTTATTATTTTTATTTATTTATTTATTTATTCTTTAATTTGTATACCGCCCTTCTCCCATAGGACTCAGGGCGGTTCACAGCATAATTAAAAAACAAATACTATACATAAAAATAAAAAATACAA
>NW_015386211.1:465650-468887 GCF_001527695.2 Protobothrops mucrosquamatus | reverse complement strand
ACTGAGTATCATCAGCGTACTGATGGAAATCCACCCCAAAGCCACGAATGATCTCCCCCAGCGGCTTTACATAAATATTGAACAAAAGGGGAGAGAGGACCGACCCCTGAGGCACCCCACAAGTTAGGGGTCTAGGAGTCGACCTCTGTCCCCCTGCCAATACTGACTGCGTACGGTCGGTGAGGAAGGAGGAGAACCATCGCATAACGGTGCCTCCCACTCCTAACCCACCGAGACGTCGCAGTTACTAAAGTTATTAAAGTTACTCTGACCACTACTTAACATTTCACCGTTTTAATGTATGAAACAAAATTGTTGCTTTAAAAAAAAATAATCCTCTTTTTAGAAATATCCCAGCAGTATTCAACTTGGAAAAGGTGCTTTCGTTATTTCATCACACACAAGAAGTGTGTGGCTTGCATCTATCCTCCGTGTCCTGTCATTTAAAGGGAGGCCTGGTATCTTGTGTAGGAACACTTCATACAATAAGTTTTAGGAACTTTCTGGGGAAGCAAACAACCACTTTAATAAACAAGAAAGAAAACAAATATGCTAGGTCTAGAGTTATAATGTAACTTATGTAAATATTGGCCTACAAATGTTTGGGTACTGGATCTGATTTATTATTAACAGAGCTATTCTTAGCCTATATAGAAATATTAGCTAATTCCACTTTCTCTCCTTTTAAGCATCACATATGTTTTCGTATGCTGACAGTTGGTAAAGTAATAATATGACAACAAAATTTCCTAGCATTTGAAACCAATTGCCAAGTAGCAATCCATTAAACCAAGCTTCTTCTTCAACAGGGAGCTGTTTATCTTGCAATCATAAAAATATATAAGTATTCTATACAATTAAAAAACTTGGTTATAATAATCATGGAAGAAATAGAAAGAATAAGATATTGAGTCAGTTAGAATAATGTCTGATCATCTTCATATTGCTCTACAACTTGCAGAAATTGAAAAAGTATATCTTTGGCATGATGGACTAAATATTTTCATTTTGTATATACAACTGTGTCTCTCTTCATATACAAATTATCATTTAAATCGTGCTGTATTCCATACAAGATTGTTATTAAATTGAACATCAGTGGATATGAGGTTAGCTTTTTCTCTACAATGACACCAGATGACCATAAGGATATATTGTACACTATTTCCTTGTAATTTTTTGTCCCTTTCCCTTTATTACCTTCCTCTGTCAACAAACATTTCAACGGTATCTTATTTTTTAGTGTTATGGTTTCAGTGGAATACAGAGGACTTCTGAAAGTTTGGTGGTATCTTAGATGATATCTATGGCTGTATAGTGTATGGCTGCTGCTCAAGTCCACAGCCCTTTTCTCCCATGATGCATGAAATAACAAAGAAGATAATTTCTGATTCAAGGAATCTGTCAAATCCACTGGTCTGGTGGGTCCTAGAATGAGAGTGCTGGGGCTCCAAGTAGTATCTTGTGACTCTGATGGTCATTGGTCTCCTGTTAATAATGCTGTATGTTCTCTGCCATCCAGCTGATAAGTCTAATCAGCTATGAGGAAAAAAAAGAGGAGGCTGGATGCAGGATCCAACATATATGATTTACTTCATATTACAGTATGGGCAGCTTTATGGTACCTCTGATGGTTAGTCTAGTCCACTGTTCCCTCTGCTTTCTTAGACCAACCAAAAGATATATGGAGGAAGGACAGAGTTCTGTACTATTGTGGTTGTGCCTAAGCAACAAGTGGTGTTAGACTATATCCGCCACCATCCACTTCCACTGCCATCTCATGGTTATGTAATTATGTTGGACCAGTTCCAAACATGTTATCCAAAATATTATTTAAAACAAAACAAAAATCAAACAACACAGCCAGACTGATTACAAAGACTGATGTTATTTTAAAGGCTGTGACTTACTTAGTTTTTTGGGTGTTAGGAAACTCGTGAGAATAATATTTGGATATTTACTGCTGTTCCAAAAGAGTAAGTTTCTCTCTCATTTCTTGGCTCATTTTACTTATGTAGTGAAGAACACTGCCATCAAGTGGAATTCAGTTAGAAATGAACTTTTCTAGAAAAAACACAGAAGTGTGAGGAAGATAAGATCATTCATTCATAAAAAGCATAGGTTGACTTCAGTGTCATTGGAAGTTACGTAATATACAAATTCGATAAATAAATAAATTGGTGATAATATAAATGTTTTATGTTCTAGGGATAATGTTTTAGAGATAGTGTTATATATTTCAAATTCTTGCAACATCATATAGTACAAACTTATATACTAGAGATAAATAAATCACCCGAAATCCAGTTCAAATTTATGATTTAATCTGAAGCGTGGCAATTGAATTTTATTTGAATTGAAGGAGTTATTCCATCAACTTTCCTTCAAATCAAACAGCAACATGGACATCAACACCACAAATGCTCAGACACAAATACCTTTGAGGTCAATGAGATTTAGCCTGTGTACCTATAACCATAAACTAACCATCATTAGGAAAGTAACCTTTAGGCTTTTTTAGATGCATGTTTGGTATTCTAGCATAGAAATAAAGCCAAACATTATGATCAGACCACAGGTAATAAACAGACTATATACACAGACATTTGAAATATATATGTGACCCATTATGATATAGTGTTTAGTGTTTTGGGAAGGCATTCATTAGTTCTAGGTTCAGGTCTCCATTTGATCATGGATCTCCTTGAGAATTTTGGGACAGCTGCTTTCTAGTAGGCCCCCCCAAATTCAAAGGGATGTTACGAAGAGAAAATAAGAGGTGATGCCACCTATAATATCTTGGGTTCCTTACAGAAAAGGATGGGATATAAACAAAGAAGAAAGGAATGAAACTGATGGCCAGGAGCCAGCACTCTACAGAGTCAGGGAAAATGGAGTGTATATGCCTGAGGAATGTATGAATCAGCCATGAGCTGGTTCAGATTTGACATTCAAAGATTTCAATATTGAACATGAATTTAAGATTCAAGATTCAGAGTCAATATAAAAAGAGACTTACAACCTGGATCGAAAGTTCTGGCAGTCAGGGGGCCCTTGCATTCATGTGACTACACTTTAGATCAGACATGTCCAAAGTCCGGCCCGCGGGCCATTTGCGGCCCGCGGCCCGGTTTAATCCGGCCCTCGAGCAGCCCTCCCTGCTCTATATAAATGCGGCCCTCCCACGGCCCTCCGGCAAGTCCCATGAGAGAGAGAGAGAGAGAGAGAGAGAGAGAG